>NW_026016553.1:0-126121 GCF_020379485.1 Brassica napus | reverse complement strand
TGAGAGTGTGGCTCAGTCTACTGGTTCAGAGGAGAGTGGAGCTCAGTCTAGTGAAGGTGTGCAGCAGAAGCACGAGAAGAACAAGTTCAGGTTTTGCGGAGAAGCACAAGGATAAAGAGGATGCTTCCAACTGGGTAAACACGAGAGTGTACTACAATGCTCAGCTGTGGAGCTCCTTCTCAGCCGTGTGTTCCTTTGGCAGAATATCCAGAAGAGCACATGGTGTTTATGTGTAACTTGGATGAGATTAGATACCAAGATCTTATGAAGAAGCTATGAAGCACAAGGTTGTGGAGAGATTCAGTAGGAGATGAAAGGGATGCATGATCAGGAAGACACTTGGTATGAAAGTGAGTTACCTAGAGGAAAGAAGGCAGTTTCAAAGCAGATGGATTTTTCACCATCAAATATCTTGCAAATGGGGAGATAGATAGGCACAAGACCAGGCTGGTTGCAAGAGGATTTACACAGACTTATGGAGAAGATTACATTGATACTTTTGCACCAGTGGCCAAGCTTCACACAATTCGATTGTTGTTATCCATTGCAACAAACTTGGAGTGGGATTTGTGGCAGATGGATGTGAAGAATGCTTTCTTGCAAGGTGAGCTAGAAGATGAGGTATATATGCTTCCTCCTCCTGGTCTTGAGCATCTAGTGAACCAGGAAACGTTTTGAGATTGAAGAAAGCTATATATGGGTTAAAGCAATCTCCTAGAGCCTGGTACAGGAAGCTGAGTACAACACTCAATGGGAGAGGGTTCAGGAAGTCTGAACTAGATCACACACTCTTCACACTGTCGGACCATCAGGGATCATTGTGATTCTAGTGTATGTGGATGATTTGATTATCACAGGAAGTGATAGGCTGGGATTAAAGCTATTAGAGTTTCTCAGGTCAGTATTTGATATCAAAGACTTGGGAGAGATGAAGTATTTCTTGGGGATTGAGATATGCAGATCAACGAGGGTTTGTTCATGTCTCAAAGGAAGTATACAATGGATATGCTGAAGGAAACTGATGTACTTGGAGGAAAGATAGCTAAGACACCTCTTGAGGAGGGTATAAGGTCTTGCGTGAGGGGGAGGTTGAAGAGAACCAATTGTTTGAGGATGCTAAGCTGTATAGGAGGATGGTTGGAAAGCTGATCTACTTGACGATTACAAGACCTGATATATGCTTTGCATTGAATCAAGTGAGCCAGCATATGCAGGCACCAAAGGTTCATCATTGGAAGATGGTTTAGAGGATACTGAGGTATTTGAGTGGCACATCTGGTCAAGGAGTTTGGATGGGTTGTAATGGCAGTACAGAAGTGGTTGGATATTGTGATGCTGATTGGGCAGGAGATAGAGTGGACAGGAGATCAACTACTGGGTATTGTACATTCATTGGAGGGAACTTGGTCACTTGGAAGAGTAAGAAGCAGAAGGTTATCTCCTGTTCAAGTGCTGAAGCTGAGTATAAGAGCCATGTTGAAGCTGACAAACGAGTTGGTGTGGATCAAGGGGATCTTGAAGCATTTGGAGATTGAGCAAAGTACTCCTATGACAATGCATTGTGACAATCAAGCAGCTATCCACATTGCTTCTAACTCAGTCTTTCATGAGAGGACGAAGCATATAGAAGTTGATTGCCACAAGGTGAGGCAGATGATTATAACTTGGTGATATTGCCATGTTATACAAGAGTGAAGATCAGCTTGCAGATGTGTTTACTAAGGCAGCGAGAGTAAAGACAATGGAGTCCATACTATCAAGACTTGGACTCATTGATCTTACTCCATGAGCTGAGCCCCTTAACCATGGAGTCTCCACTCTTTTTCCCTCATCAAGGTTTTATCCCATTGGGTTTTCCTTGGTGAGGTTTTTAAGAGGAGGTCTTCATGGTTTCCAAGCTTGACTTGTTCTACATGGTCAGCTTGAGGGGGAGTGTTGAGATGAGGAGATGAGAGTTGATACATGGATAGAGGAAGGGATTTGGAGCAGGCAGTACTTTGGAGATTTACCACAGTAACTTTATTGTTACTGTGGTAACTGAGTTAAAAGACTTGGGAAGTTACCTTGCATCCATTTGGAGAGTGAAACACGCCAGGAGGAGTCTGGATAAGCTAAGAGGAGTTTGGATAAGGTCTGGTCAAGGCTAGAGAGCTTTAGACAGGCTGGCACCAGCTGGAAAGCTAAGCAAGATACCCAAGCATGTGAGGAACCTTATTGGCTAGTTGAATCAAGCATCTTTGACTACACATGCTTCTTATCCTAGCTAGACTGAACCTGGACGAATTTATGTATCCCTAATCTATATGTGTTGTAAACTCTCTCATTAATCAATCTAATGGAGTTTTGAGTCTCTCTCTCTTTCAGTCTCTCTCTCTGTTCTTAATCCCAATCTCTTTAATTCTCAGATTAGACTTAATCATTCTTTAAATCACAAAATCTAATATGGTATCAGAGCCAGGTTGCTTTAAAGGAGAGAGTGATTTCGTTTTTCTAAATGTTCTTGAGTGTTCTTGAGTGTTCTTGAGAGTTCTTGAGAGTTTTCAAGAGCTAGATCCTTTGAAGTTCAAGTTTGTGTCTGTTGGTGTTTCTTTTTGAGAGTCAGCTTCAAGGGAGTCCCTTTAGGTGTTTGACAAGGTCAGAAGAGGGGTCTAGCTTGTGGTTGAGCTGGGCGTGTATTAGAAGCATTTGAGGGAAGATTTAGGCTAAAGAAAATGGAGCTGCTTCAATCTGGTACAACAAGGCGTGAAGAGAAGAAAGAGAGAGGGAATGAGTGGGGGTGGTTCTCACAAATGAAACAACTCTGAAAAGGTGTGAGTTTGGAGAAACCATGAGAAGGAAGAGTCTTTGAAGGGTAAAGCTGCTGAGAAAGATCAGACAGCAAGAGAACAAGTGGAAATTGCTTTAGTCTTGAAGAAAGTACACTGCTTGAGAAGATTGAAGATGTTTATGAGAACAAGATCAATCTTAGGAGAGTGTATGAAGTCAAGAAGGTGATCAGTGGAGTTAAGCAAGGAAGAGAAGAGTTCAATAACCATGTGAGAAGCTACAACACTTGTGGGTTGAACTACAAGGGTTGAGATCCCATGTGGATGGGGATGCTACACCA
Source organism: Brassica napus (assembly GCF_020379485.1). NCBI lineage: Eukaryota > Viridiplantae > Streptophyta > Magnoliopsida > Brassicales > Brassicaceae > Brassica > Brassica napus. Next base: position 123,015 of record NW_026016553.1, on the reverse strand, counting down.
GAGCAAGAGATGGTCTTGAAGCTCTTGGCGAGCATGGAGTCATCATTATGAGATTGTAGAGTTCTCTTCCTCTTGTTGTATGGTGCGTGAATACTCCAATGAGAAAGATGAGAGCTGTTCTAGGTGATTTATGAAGAGAGATTGATGAGAGTGTTTATGAGAGAATAAGAGACTTAGGAACAAAGATTAAGAGACTGAGAGATTAGGAGAATAGAGATTAGAGATTAGGGTTTGAGATTCAAGACCAAGTTTTTCATTTATGAAGTGGAGAGGGGAAATCCCCCTTCTCCCTTAGGGTTACAACGTTCACAACAATGCCTTATATAGGCTTTTACACTTTGCAATCATAAACCCTTAATCTAATGGATAGAAATGACTTGAGAAATGGATGGCTTGGATGTAGTCTTGTTTCTGGTCAAAGGGAGCACGAGATGGTAGCTGATTGGTGAGAGGAGCTTGCTGCCTGATTGGTTATGCTAAGGCTCCCATGAACCTTTACTCACATATGTGGTCTCTAGTTCATGGTCCAACTTGCTTTCCCTTTACATCTCATGACAGGCTGTCTTTCTGACCACGCCCTCTCTCCTTTCCCTTGCTTTCCAACAGTCACAAGAAGACTGTTCAGATGAGAGTGTGGCTCAGTCTACTGGTTCAGATGAGAGTGTGGCTCAGTCTACTGGTTTCAAGGAGAGTGGAGCTCAGTCGTGAAGGTGTGCAGCAAGAAGCACAAGAAGAGAACAAGTTCAGGTTTGCGGAGAAGCACAAGGATAAAGAGGGATGCTTCCAACTGGGTAAACACGAGAGTGTAATACAATGCTCAGGCGGTGGAGCATCCTTCTCAAGCCGTGTGTTCCTTTGCAGAATATCCAGAAGAGCACATGGTGTTTATGTGTAACTTGGATGAAATGAGATACCAAGATCTTATGAAGAAAGCTATGAAGCACAATGTGTGGAGAGATTCAGTAGGAGATGAAAGGGATGCAATGATCAGGAATGACACTTGGTATGAAAGTGAGGTACCTAGAGGAAAGAAGGCAGTTTCAAGCAGATGGATTTTCACCATCAAATATCTTGCAAATGGGGAGATAGATAGGCACAAGACCCAGGCTGGTTGCAAGAGGATTTACACAGACTTATGGAGAAGATACATGGATACTTTTGCACCAGTGGCCAAGCTTCACACAATTCGAATGTGTTATCCATGCAACAAACTTGGAGTGGGATTTGTGGCAGATGGATGTGAAGAATGCTTTCTTGCAAGGTGAGCTAGAAGATGAGGTATATATGCTTCCTCCTCCTGGTCTTGAGCATCTAGTGAAGCCAGGAACGTTTTGAGATGGAAGAAAGCTATATATGGGTTAAAACAATCTCTAGAGCTGGTACAGGAAGCTGCTGAGTACAACACTCAATGGGAGAGGGTTCAGGAAGTCTGAACTAGATCACACACTCTTCCACTGGTCGGACCATCAGGATCATTGTGATTCTAGTGTATGTGGATGATTTGATTATCACAGGAAGTGATAAGGCTGGGATTAAAGCTATTAAAGAGTTCTCAGGTCAGTATTTGATATCAAAGACTTGGGAGAGATGAAGTATTTCTGGGGATTGAGATATGCAGATCAACGGAGGGTTTGTGTCATGTCTCAAAGGAAGTATACATGGATATGCTGAAGGAAACTGATGTACTTGGAGGAAAGATAGCTAGGACACCTCTTGAGGAGGGGTATAAGGTCTTTGCGGGAGGGGGAGGTTGAAGAGAACCAATTGTTTGAGGATGCTAAGCTGTATAGGAGGATGGTTGGAAAGCTGATCTACTTGACGATTACAAGACCTGATATATGCTTTGCATTGAATCAAGTGAGCCAGCATATGCAGGCACCAAGGTTCATCATTGGAAGATGGTTGATAGGATACTGAGTATTTGAGTGGCACATCTGGTCAAGGAGTTTGGATGGGTTGTAATGGCAGTACAGAAGTGGTTGGATATTGTGATGCTGATTGGGCAGGAGATAGAGTGGACAGGAGATCAACTACTGGGTATTGTACATTCATTGGAGGGAACTTGGTCACTTGGAAGAGTAGAAGCAGAAGGTTATCTCCTGTTCAGTGCTGAAGCTGAGTATAGAGCCATGTTGAAGCTGACAAACGAGTTGGTGTGGATCAGGGGATCTTGAAGCATTTGGAGATTGAGCAAAGTACTCCTATGACAATGCATTGTGACAATCAAGCAGCTATCCACATTGCTTCTAACTCAGTCTTTCATGAGAGGACGAAAGCATATAGAAGTTGATTGCCACAAGGTGAGGCAGATGATTTACTTGGAGTGATATTGCCATGTTATACAAGAAGTGAAGATCAGCTTGCAGATGTGTGTACTAAGGCAGCGAGAGTAAAGACAATGGAGTCCATACTATCAAGACTTGGACTCATTGATCTTACTCCAATGAGCTGAGCCCTTAACCATGGAGTCTCCACTCTTTTTCCCTCATCAAGGTTTTATCCCATTGGGTTTTCCTTGGTGAGGTTTTAATGAGGGAGGTCTTCATGGTTTCCAAGCTTGACTTGTTCTACATGGTCAAGCTTGAGGGGGAGTGTTGAGATGAGGAGATGAAGAGTTGATACATGGATAGAGGAAGGGATTTGGAGCAGGCAGTAACTTTGGAGATTTACCACAGTAACTTTATTGTTACTGTGGTAACTGAGTTAAAAGACTTGGGAAGTTACCTTGCATCCATTTGGAGAGTGAAACACGCCAGGAGGAGTCTGGATAAGCTAAGAGGAGTTTGGATAAGGTCTGGTCAAGGCTAGAGAGCTTTAGACAGGCTGGCACCAGCTGGAAAGCTAAAGCAAGATACCCAAGCATGTGAGGAACCTTATTGGCTAGTTTGAATCAAGCATCTTTGACTACACATGCTTCTTATCCTAGCTAGACTGAACCTGGACGAATTTATGTCCCTAATCTATATGTGTTGTAAACTCTCTCATTAATCAATCTAATGGAGTTTTGAGTCTCTCTCTCTCAGTCTCTCTCTTGTTCTTAATCTCCAATCTCTTTAATTCTCAGATTATACTTAATCATTCTTTAAATCACAAAATCTAATATGGTATCAGAGCCAGGTTGCTTTAAAAGGAGAGAGTGATTTCGTTTTTCTTGAGTGTTCTTGAGTGTTCTTGAGAGTTCTTGAGAGTTTTCAAGAGCTAGATCCTTTGAAGTTCAAGTGTTGTGTCTGTTGGTGTTTCTTTTTGAGAGTCAGCTTCAAGGGAGTCCCTTTAGGTGTTTGACAAGGTCAGAAGAGGGGTCTAGCTTGTGGTTGAGCTGGGCGTGTATTAGAAGCATTTGAGGGAAGATTTAGGCTAAAGAAAATGGAGCTGCTTCAATCTGGTACAACAAGGCGTGAAGAGAAGAAAGAGAGAGGGAATGAGTGGGGGTGGTTCTCACAAATGAAAACAACTCTGAAAAGGTGTGGAGTTTGGAGAAACCATGAGAAGGAAGAGTCTTTGAAGGGTAAAGCTGCTGAGAAAGATCAGACAGCAAGAGAAACAAGTGGAAATTGCTTTAGTCTTGAAGAAAGTACACTGCTTGAGAAGATTGAAGATGTTTATGAGAACAAGATCAATCTTAGGAGAGTGTATGAAGTCAAGAAGGTGATCAGTGGAGTTAAGCAAGGAAGAGAAGAGTTCAATAACCATGTGAGGAAGCTACAACACTTGTGGGTTGAACTACAAGGGTTGAGATCCCATGTGGATGGGGATGCTACACCAGAGCAAGAGATGGTCTTGAAGCTCTTGGCGAGCATGGAGTCATCATTATGAGATTTGTAGAGTTCTCTTCTCTTGTTGTATGTGTGCGTGAATACTCCAATGGAGAAAGATGAGAGCTTGTTCTAGGTGATTTATGAAGAGAGATTGATGAGAGTGTTTATGAGAGAATAAGAGACTTAGGAACAAAGATTAAGAGACTGAGAGATTAGGAGAATAAGAGATTAGAGATTAGGGTTTGAGATTCAAGAACAAGTTTATCATTTATGAAGTGGAGAGGGGAAATCCCCCTTACTCCCTTAGGAGTTACAAAACGTTCACAACAATGCCTTATATAGGCTTTTACACTTTGCAATCATAAACCCTTAATCTAATGGATAGAAATGACTTGAGAAATGGATGGCTTGGATGTAGTCTTGTTTCTGGTCAAAGGGAGCACGAGATGGTAGCTGATTGGTGGAGAGGAGCTGCTGCCTGATTGGTTATGCTAAGGCTCCCATGAACCTTTACTCACATATGTGTCTAGATTCATGGTCCAACTTGCTTTCCCTTTACATCTCATGACAGGCTGTCCTTGGACCACGCCCTCTCTCCTTTCCCTTGCTTTCCAACAGTCACAAAGAAGATAAGGTCGTCTGATTGCTCTTGGAAACCAACGCCCTAAGTTTGCACAGCTTCTGGTGAGTTTCCCGGATGTGTGGTCGAGAGGTGTGGTCGTACGGTCGATGGTACGGATCTCCTGTCCGTACCACTCGCCCTATTTATGCCCAATACTCTTCCTCCTTCTTCTGATCAGTCTAAGTCCCTCCTGGACTTATCTTCACAAGATAACTACTTCAGAACACTTCTGAAGCTTGATTGAACTCTTCTGGACATCTTCTAGAGCTTGCCCTATCATTGTACAAGCTCCATCTTCTCTTCAGTTCAACACTCCCCCTCAAGCTTGACTTTAGGAGATCCTAAGCCAAGCTTGGAACTCTGAAGAGTCTCCCTCATTAAAAACCTTACAAGGAAAACCCATTGGGACAAAACCTTGTAAGGGAAAAAGAGTAGAGCTCTCCAAAGCCTAGGGATTGGCCAGTGAACTCTTGTGCCTTAGAACCAGTGTGGTTGGACACAAGAAGCTCTGGATCACGGCCTAACAGGTGCAGCAACTCTTCACAGCTTTGCGCACACTTCACACTTCAGCTTCACCTCTTCATGGAACCGGTTTGAAGTCTCCCCCTCTCAACTGACTTCACAGCCATCTTAGAGAAGCTAGGACACGACCAGATCATCTTCAAAACACTAGTGAGGCTGATCAACACTTCACACACGGCTTGCCCTCTTCATAGAACTGGTTTGGATCTCCCCCTCTCAACAGACTTCTCAGCCATCTTAGAGAAGCTAGGAACTGACCAGGAACATCTTTAGTGAGGCTCAAGCAATGGTACCTGATACATTATCCCAAAGGTGCATCAGTACCTATCAAAAACAAGAAAATGAATATCCTGCATCACACTTGATGCACACAATCTCACAATTCAATCATAATCATCTTAAGTATCTTTTCAAGCACAAGCAATGAATAAGATGAATGAAATAGATTGAAAAGAGTTTTAAAAGTCTAAGGGAACTTCCCTTGTGTTTTTGTGAGTTTCCAAACTCTCTCAATGCACCATCTTCATGGCATCATCAACTTCTTGGAAAGGCAGAATGGATTCATCAGCTTCTCCTCAATCACCTCTCATTGAAGCCGCATTGATGGAGAGCCTTCCTCTTCACTCGCCAAGGCTGCTCTGAACAGCCTCTTGCCTAGACACGCCACTGACTTGGTCCGGTTGATGATCCTTGTAGAAGCTTTTGCAAAAGACTTGTTACTGACCATGGATCATATGCATTAAGACTCCCCCTCAAGCTTAGAACCGAAACTAGAAGGAGCTAAGCTTGTGATGATCCTATGCATCTCCATGGTCTAATAACTATCATCTTTCATGATAGCTTTCTTCTTGTGAGTTTACTCTCTTCCTTAACCAGGAACTAGGGTGTTTGAATCACCATAGAGAGTCTCACAAAACACACTTCTCATTGCATAATGACCCATGCTACACTTCCTGTAGTCTTTGGACTGGATATGTCCAATGGTATTATGCAATGGCCATCTCTCATGCATTATCAATCACACTACACTTCCTGTAGATTATGGACTAACATGTCCTAGTGATGATATGCAATGGCACAAGACCTTTGTCACTACATTCTTAGCTGTTGGCGAGTTACATGTATCACTTTCCTTGTGTACCTAACACCACCACAACTCAATGCAAGATCAGATCATCCCATTGGGATCAAACCAAGATAATTTATCCTGTTTGATCACCAATGCCACAGCAGAATATAAACCTTGAAACAAGCCAATCAATCAAGGCAGAACAAGCAGGTTTCAATCTCTAAAATGACAATGCAAGATTTAAACAATACATTGACAATTTAGGCTTATTTTTAAATGCATCAATACATGAATGCACAATCCTAAAGCATTAACTATATGAATGCAACAGGTTCAATCCATGAGACATATTAATCAAGACCAATGAGGCAAGCAACTTAGACAATTTCTAAGGGTTAGGAGGTTTGCTTACAAACAAGAGATCCGAGCTGATCTCTTGAACCTCCATGGGCACGGTTCACTTGAACTTGGCAGGTTTGAGGCTTGGATTCAATATCCAACACCTCTCCTTGGTGTGCCCATCCCTCTTGCAATGTTCACACCGATTGTTCCTATCCCTCTTGGCGAGTAATAGGCAGAACACCTTGTCTTGCTCCCTTCTTTCAATCAACACCTCCGGATCAACAGATTGGGGTCTAAGCATCTCTAGCTCAGACCAAAGGGCTCTGAACTTGCCTAGATGCACAGTGAACTCCTCATCTTCTTGGGATAGGATGTTGATGAACTTCTTGATCTCAAATACTCGACAGAGGTTGGAGATGTACCCATATATCTTGTTAAGTGTACTCCAAAGGTCTTTAGCACTCTCACAGTATGAGTATGCTTCAAGGATGGATGGAGACATTGAGCTATGGAGAATGGATAAGACCTTGAGGTCTTCTTGTTCCCACTTCTCCTCAGATACGGATTTGGAACCGGATTCACCATCTGCTGAGCTTTCATTTGAACCGGCAGCCTTGGAGAGCTTTGGAGCATCCGTGAGGCAATGGCTCCATAAGCCTCTCCCTCCTAGAGCTGTCTTTACCATGCGTGACCAGATGGTCTTGGTTTAAATTGCCTCACCCTCCTGGTGATGCTCTTCTTTGTATGTCAACTGTCCTCTCTACACTCATCTGATGTGTAGGCTATGGTGACTGAACCACCATGGACAGAACAACAAGTCATCTCTCCATTGTCACAACATCCTCTCTACCCTCTTTGGAGCAGGCTGTGGACTTCCCACAGAATGTTGGCAACAGGCTTCATTTTATCATTCTATTGTAATGATAAGGAGGAAACAGGTCTTGAACTTTAGCTCTTCAGGTTGCTCATTTGAATATTTAGCACCGCAAGCTTGAGACCGAGAATAGGTGAGATCCAAGCTTGAAATGAGCCTCAATGAACTTCAAGACCAGGAGCACATCACCCTAACAGCTGCGCTTAAATCACTGATCCACCCTTTTGCCTTTAGCTTCAAGTACCCTCAGATCACCGGCCTTCCTCATGGCTTAGGTGGTGACCTTCTTCTTCTTGTGTGTCTTGAACCAGGAGCTCAACAACCTCGTGGCCTGCGCTTCTTAAACCGGCTTCTACACACAAGAACCTTCCCATTGCTCCACACAATGGTTGGTCTTCCGCTTGTATGTCTTGAACCAGGAGCTCAACAACCTCGTGGCCTGCGCTTCTTAAACCAGCTTCTACACACAAGTATCTTCCCATTGCTCCACACAATGGTTCAAGTCTTCCTCTTGTCTTGGATAGGAGGTGAGCAGAGAACACTTCTTGTGAACCTGAAACACCACTCAAACTCCAGCAAGGATAAGACACAAGAGTATTGGGATCAATCCTTGATTAATCATCAAGTTTGATTCCCAATCTCACAAGCATTGCAACGAATTAAAACAAGTCATTTTCAAGTTCTATCTTTGCAAGCAATCTCTCTAAGCACAAGCATTTTCTTTTTCAGTTTATGCAAGCTACTTAGGCATTTTAAAGCTTCTTTACTCAGCATTTAGACATGAATCCAATGCTTCAATGTAAGACAGCCACAAGACTATATGCAACAGCTTTCAATTCGGTTTCAATCCATGTATGCAAGCAGATTCAATCAATCACAACAAGCATCATTATGAACCGGAGATAAGCATATTAACATACCTAGTAATCCTAGTAATACTGTTAAATTACTAGTCCTTTTAAAGCGCTTACACAACTGCTAGTAAACTTAGTATAACTAGTACACAACAAGCATCATTATGAACCGGAGATAAGCATATTAACATACCTAGTAATCCTAGTAATACTGTTAAATTACTAGTCCTTTTAAAGCGCTTACACAACTGCTAGTAAACTTAGTATAACTAGTACACTTAAAGGATTACTAGGGAACCAAGCTCTTTAAGCATCCTGGGACAGATTCTAAATTCATTTTATTTCATTTAGTAATCTTTTAAACAGTCCTCAGGTTTTCAATCACATTACAACATCACAACCAGTCAACAACACAAGCTCATTATCAAGATGGTTTATAGAATTGCTTACAACAAGGAACCAGGTTGATTCCTTTTGCATTTTGTGAAACCGGCCATGACTGTTGTTGGAACTGAGAGTCTAGATCATCACCCACCTCCTTCTCCTTCAGTTCATGGCCACCATCTTGTACCATCAACTCAAAAGACCCCTCCTTTCTTCAGAACATCTAGGCGCCAAGCTCTTGGCACCATACTCTTTTAGCCTGATGTGGAACTTCTCTTGGACAAGGAGCTTTGGAGTCAGGTTAGTTAGGCCTCTCCATACACCTTTGCCTCCAAGGATAATCTCCATCTGAGCAGGTAGAGAACAGGATGAGGAACCAAGGGAACTCGCCAAGCTTCAGCCTTCTTCTTCATAAGGGACTGAACTGGATGGGAAAGCATCAATGGTTTGGTTTTGAGCTGAGGCGTGAGCTGTGGACTTGCGGAAGCTTCAGCTCAGGTTCTGATGAACCTGGCTCTGATACCATATGAGATTTGTAGAGTTCTCTTCTCTTGTTGTATGTGTGCGTGAATACTCCAATGGAGAAAGATGAGAGCTTGTTCTAGGTGATTTATGAAGAGAGATTGATGAGAGTGTTTATGAGAGAATAAGAGACTTAGGAACAAAGATTAAGAGACTGAGAGATTAGGAGAATAAGAGATTAGAGATTAGGGTTTGAGATTCAAGAACAAGTTTATCATTTATGAAGTGGAGAGGGGAAATCCCCCTTACTCCCTTAGGAGTTACAAAACGTTCACAACAATGCCTTATATAGGCTTTTACACTTTGCAATCATAAACCCTTAATCTAATGGATAGAAATGACTTGAGAAATGGATGGCTTGGATGTAGTCTTGTTTCTGGTCAAAGGGAGCACGAGATGGTAGCTGATTGGTGGAGAGGAGCTGCTGCCTGATTGGTTATGCTAAGGCTCCCATGAACCTTTACTCACATATGTGTCTAGATTCATGGTCCAACTTGCTTTCCCTTTACATCTCATGACAGGCTGTCCTTGGACCACGCCCTCTCTCCTTTCCCTTGCTTTCCAACAGTCACAAAGAAGATAAGGTCGTCTGATTGCTCTTGGAAACCAACGCCCTAAGTTTGCACAGCTTCTGGTGAGTTTCCCGGATGTGTGGTCGAGAGGTGTGGTCGTACGGTCGATGGTACGGATCTCCTGTCCGTACCACTCGCCCTATTTATGCCCAATACTCTTCCTCCTTCTTCTGATCAGTCTAAGTCCCTCCTGGACTTATCTTCACAAGATAACTACTTCAGAACACTTCTGAAGCTTGATTGAACTCTTCTGGACATCTTCTAGAGCTTGCCCTATCATTGTACAAGCTCCATCTTCTCTTCAGTTCAACAATCATATGGGTGGCTGGTGGAGATGGTTCTAAGAAGGGAACAGCTTCCGGAAATGGAAGAGATCTGTGTGCTTATAAGAAGGGCGTATGAGATAATGAGAGATGATGAGAGGCTAACCATGAGTAGGAGTGAGAGCTCATGGAAGCCAACTGGGAGTAGGAGTGAGAGCTTCCAGAAGCTAACCATGAGTAGGAGTGAGGGCTCATGGAGGCTAACCGGGAGTAGGAGTGAGGGCTTCCAGAAGAGGAGGAGGTGCAGAATGCTATCCAAAGCTTATATCAAAATAGAAAAGGGTAGGAAGAGAGTTGTGGGAGAGTGTTCTTACTCAGCCTACATGGGGGAATCAGTAGAAGACAGTGGGGTGTTAAAAGAGCAGGAGAAAAGGAGTGGAGCTGATGATCGCATCACCAGGAAGGAATGGAGAGTGTTCATGGAACATGTACAAGCCTTAGCAGCAAGCAAGAAGCATGCTATACAATCCGGAGCTTCTAAACCCATTGTGATTGATTCTGGAGCAAGTCATCATATGATCAGTGATAGGAGGCTTATAAGTGAGATCAAGGCTGCAACAGGGAGTGTTATGATAGCTAATGGTGCTATGATCCCAATAGAAGGAGTGGGAAAGCTCAAACTGTTTGAGAAGGACACGGCTGCCTTCTACATGCCTCAGTTCACTTCAAATCTATTATCTGTGAAGAAAGCTACCATTGATCTTGATTGTCAAGTAGTATTCAGACCTGATGAAGTTGAGTTTCAAGATTTGAAGACTGGGAGAGTCATTGGCAGAGGAGACAGCAAGAATCAGCTATACCATCTTCAAATGGCTAAGAATTCTAAACCCTTTGATTCTGTATGCTTGAGTAGTGCTGTTGATAGGGTTGATAGTATGACTTGGCATGCTAGGTTGGGACATCCTCATGCTCGTGCAATTGAATTGATCATGCCTAATATGTCATTTAATCACTTAAACTGTGAAGCATGCATATTAGGAAAGCATTGTAGGACTGTTTTCCCAACATCAGAGACTACCTATGAGCATTGTTTTGATCTTGTGCACTCGGATGTGTGGACAGCTCCTTGTGTGTCTAGGGATAGCCAGAAGTACTTTGTGACATTCATTGATGAGAAGTCTAAGTATACATGGCTCACCTTGCTTCCATCCAAAGATAGGGTGCTAGAAGCTTTTATAAACTTCCAAGCATATGTTACTAATCAATACAATGCTACTGTGAAGGTACTAAGATCAGATAATGGAGGTGAATACATCAGCAATGCCTTCAAGAGTCATCTAGCCAAGCATGGGATTGTACATCAGACTAGCTGCCCTTATACACCACAGCAGAATGGTGTAGCTGAGAGGAAGAACAGGCACTTGATGGAAGTTGCTAGATCGATGATGTTTCATGCAAATGTACCAAAACGCTTTTGGAGTGATGCTGTGCAGACTGCTTGCTATCTCATCAACCGGGTACCAACCAAGATATTGAAGAATCTGTCTCCATTTGAAGTGTTGAACAAGAACAGGCCACACATTGATCACCTAAGAGTTTTTGGGTGTGTGTGCTATGTCATGGTTCCAGGAGAGCAGAGAAACAAACTGGAGGCAAAGAGCACTAAGGCAATGTTTATTGGATATTCAATAACTCAGAAGGGGTACAAGTGCTATGATCCTGATGCAAGGAGAGTGTTGTTATCTAGAGAGGTGAAGTTTGTTGAGACAAAAGGGTATTATGAAGAAAAGAAGTGGGAGGATCTGAAGGATTTATCTCAAGCTCCCTCTAATAAGGCAACAATACTGAGAGTGTTGTTGGAGAAGCTAGGGATAGGTTTATCCCAGGATCAGGAACAAGGAAGGAGAGAGCCTTCTAATCAGGCAGGAGAAGCTGGAAGGACAACTCCTCTTGATCATGAGAGGGGAATGGATCTGAATCTGGTGAGCAAGAGCAAAACCAAGAAGATTCAGGTCATCATAATCAAGAGGATGGTGCTCAGTCTAGTAGAGATGGGCAAGGACAGTCTACTGGTTCAGATGAGAGAGTGGCTCAGTCTACTGGTTCAGATGAGAGTGTGGCTCAGTCTACTGGTTCAGAGGAGAGTGGAGCTCAGTCTAGTGAAGGTGTGCAGCAAGAAGCACAAGAAGAAGAACAAGTTCAGGTTTTGCGGAGAAGCACAAGGATAAAGAAGGATGCTTCCAACTGGGTAAACACGAGAGTGTACTACAATGCTCAGGCTGTGGAGCATCCTTCTCAAGCTGTGTGTTCCTTTGCAGAATATCCAGAAGAGCACATGGTGTTTATGTGTAACTTGGATGAGAATGAGATACCAAGATCTTATGAAGAAGCTATGAAGCACAAGGTGTGGAGAGATTCAGTAGGAGATGAAAGGGATGCAATGATCAGGAATGACACTTGGTATGAAAGTGAGTTACCTAGAGGAAAGAAGGCAGTTTCAAGCAGATGGATTTTCACCATCAAATATCTTGCAAATGGGGAGATAGATAGGCACAAGACCAGGCTGGTTGCAAGAGGATTTACACAGACTTATGGAGAAGATTACATTGATACTTTTGCACCAGTGGCCAAGCTTCACACAATTCGAATTGTGTTATCCATTGCAACAAACTTGGAGTGGGATTTGTGGCAGATGGATGTGAAGAATGCTTTCTTGCAAGGTGAGCTAGAAGATGAGGTATATATGCTTCCTCCTCCTGGTCTTGAGCATCTAGTGAAGCCAGGAAACGTTTTGAGATTGAAGAAAGCTATATATGGGTTAAAGCAATCTCCTAGAGCCTGGTACAGGAAGCTGAGTACAACACTCAATGGGAGAGGGTTCAGGAAGTCTGAACTAGATCACACACTCTTCACACTGGTCGGACCATCAGGGATCATTGTGATTCTAGTGTATGTGGATGATTTGATTATCACAGGAAGTGATAAGGCTGGGATTAAAGCTATTAAAGAGTTTCTCAGGTCAGTATTTGATATCAAAGACTTGGGAGAGATGAAGTATTTCTTGGGGATTGAGATATGCAGATCAACGGAGGGTTTGTTCATGTCTCAAAGGAAGTATACAATGGATATGCTGAAGGAAACTGATGTACTTGGAGGAAAGATAGCTAAGACACCTCTTGAGGAGGGGTATAAGGTCTTGCGTGAGGGGGAGGTTGAAGAGAACCAATTGTTTGAGGATGCTAAGCTGTATAGGAGGATGGTTGGAAAGCTGATCTACTTGACGATTACAAGACCTGATATATGCTTTGCATTGAATCAAGTGAGCCAGCATATGCAGGCACCAAAGGTTCATCATTGGAAGATGGTTGATAGGATACTTATGAGATTAGAGAGTAGAATAGGTATTGAGAGATTAAGAGAGATTTGGTAAGAGATTAAGAGAAGTTTAGAAGAGATTGTGAGAGAAATGGGGAGATTAAGTATGATCCATGATGAACAAGAGAGAGAGACTAGAAAGAGAGTAACATAACTCGCATAATCTCATTAATGAGAGAGTGTTTACAATATATAGGAGGTGATACTAGGGTTTAAGAAGAGACTAAGCATGTGAGGTCAAGTCTAAGGGAGCCTTTAATTTGAACCGGACCAATGAGCCTCTCCACACGCGTGGTCACTATGCTAAAAGTGAACCTTATCCTTCCAGCCTGTGCCAGCCTGTAGAGACGCTCTTCCTCTATCCATAAACGGTCATATGCCTTCTTTGGTCAAGGCAAAACATGATCAGACCGTGAACTTCTTCTCGTGGTAACATTTCTTTACCGCTTGGTCGATACCGTCTGTACGGCCGTACGGCCATGGTACGGACCTGTACGGACCGGTACGGACGGTTTTCCCTAAGGCCAATCCTTCTCCTCTTCTCCACATCACAACCTCTTCAACCCTGAACAACTCTCCTCATATTCCTCAGCTCATCTCAACACTCCCCCTCAAGCTTGACCATGTGGAACAAGTCAAGCTTGGAAGGATCATGAGCTCCTCCTCATTAAAAACCTCATCAAAGAAAACCCATTGGGACAAAACTCTGATGAGGGAAAAAGAGTAAGGACCTCATGATCAGGAGAGTGTATAGATCAGCCCTTAGGCGAAAGATCAAGGAGTCCCAACCTTATGTGAATTGACTCCATTGTCTTTTGCCTAGCCGCCTTAGTGAATACATCTGCCAACTGATCCTCACTCCTTGTGTAGCACGGCAGTATTACTCCCAAGACTATCATCTGCCTCACTTTATGACAGTCCACTTCAATGTGCTTAGTTCTTTCATGGAACACCGAGTTTGTGGCTATGTGAATGGCTGCTTGATTGTCACAGTGCATGGTCATTGGTGTTGCTTGCTCAATCTCCAAGTGCTTCAGTATTCCTTTAATCCATACCAACTCATTTGTGAGCTTTAGCATTGCTCTATACTCAGCCTCGGCACTTGAGCATGACACCACCTTCTGCTTCTTACTCTTCCAAGTAACCATGTTTCCACCAATGAATGTGCAATAGCCGGTTGTAGATCTTCTATCTGTTCTGTCTCCAGCCCAATCTGCATCACAATATCCCACTGCTTCAGTACTCCCGTTACAACCCATCCATATACCAAGCCCTTGAGTTCCATTCAGATACATGAGAACTCTTTCTACCATGCGCCAGTGATGCTCTCTTGGAGCTTGCATATGCTGACTCACTTGGTTCACAGCAAAACAGATGTCTGGCCTAGTGATGGTTAGTGTTGACATGAAGAATAAAGCAAGAAGATAGGAACTTGGAGAACAAGGCTGTCCGTACAACCTAAGAGTGACTTGCAAGGAAAGGAAGCAAGTCATGAGTTAACCAACTCGGTCAAGTGATTAAAAGATCTCCTAGTGAGTGGGAATGTCGACATGTATCCGTTGAAGAGAAGTGAGTGGAGGAGTCACGGGTGTGTCTAAGAGAAGAGAGAGGGAGCTGACCGTTGGGAGCTGTCACTATCCCTCTTGCTGAACGAGCCATCCGCGGATCTGCCTCCTCTTTGTTTATTCTTTCCCTTGTACTATCTTCTCATTGTTTATGCATTCTTGTATGTCTTTAAATACCCTGTCATGTGTAACAAATCAAGTAAGGAAACTTATTCTCCTTCTATTCTCTTTGTCACACTCTCACGGAAACTCTCTCCATCTCTTACTCTTCTCTCTTAATCTCTCCTTAATCTTCTAAAACTCTCATGGTATCAGAGCAGCTGTGCTCTTGAGACCTAAATCTCTTTTTCTTCCGCGAACTCTCTGTGTTTTATTTCTATTTTTGGCAAAGTTCATCCTGTTCTTGAGGTGTTCTTCAATCTCATTTCCAGAATTTGCCAAAAATAGCAAAGTTCATCCAAAACTTTTGTTCCTCTTTCTCTCTTGATGGATACCTCCGAGAACCCAAAGATGGTGATGATACCAGTTACTCTCAAGGGTCCTAACTACCTGACATGGGCAAGACTTGCCAAAACAGCTCTCGGAGGCAGAGGCCTTTGGGAGATTGTTGAAGAAGGCCGCCCCACCAAGAAGACTGTTCTAGGAGAGGATGGCAAAGAAGTGGTGGTTGCGGATGCTGGGGATAAGAAGAAAGGTCAGGAGGACCTCATGGTGTTGTCTATCATCCAGAATAGCCTCGCCCCTTCTCTCCAAGAGGCTTATGCATTCTGTGAAACTTCCAAGGAGCTGTGGGATACTCTCAAGAAGGTGTATGCCAACAAATCCAACATCAGCAAGGTGTATGAAGTAAAAGGAGCAATCAACTCTCTAAGTCAAGAGGACACAGACTTTGATGCTCATTTTGGGAAGTTCCGGTCTCTATGGGCTGAACTAGAGATGCTCAGACCCGCAACAATTGATCCGGATGTTCTACATGAAAGAAGGGAGCAAGATAAGGTCTTTGCCTTGCTGCTCACTCTCAACCCAGGGTATGATGACCTTATTAGGCACATACTGAGGAACAAGGAGCTTCCATCTCTAGATGAAGTGTGTGCTGAGATTCAGAAGGAGCACGGCTCAGTGGGTCTCTTTAAGAGAAAGGGGGAGCTAGTGATGGCCAATCAAGCTGAAGGAGCCGAGAGCAAACCTGCCGGAGTAGCCAACAAAGGGTACTACAAGCCGGAGGAAAAGAAAGTGTGGGTGTGTGATCATTGCAAGAGGAAGGGTCACGGCAAGGACAAGTGCTGGATACTTCACCCACACCTCAAACCGGCTAAGTTCAAGACTGATGGTCGAGCAAACTACTCAGGTGATGTAGGAGAAGCTTCCACGGCCTACCGCACTCATGAGGGCAAGGGAAACCAGGATGAGTCCATCAAGAAATCTGACATTGAGGCACTCATCAAAGCTCTCAAGGAGTCTGGTAAAACTCTTGGTTCCTCTCTTAGTGCATCATATCAATTGCCTAGGAGTTTATTCACGGCATTTCAAGTTGCTCATGAATCTGATAGAGTTAAACCCTTAGTCATAGACTCAGGAGCCTCTCATCACATGATTAGTGATTTAAACTTGATTAAAAATATCACTCCTGCAGTAGGAAATGTTATGATAGCTGATGGTAACAAGGTTCCAATTAAAGGCATAGGGGAACTTAAATTATTTGAGAAAGAATCCAAAGCCTTCTACATGCCTAGTTTCACTTCTAATCTATTATCTGTGAAAAGGGTGACCAATGACTTGAATTGCAATGTTATATTTACGCCTGATGATGTCTACTTTCAGGATATTGACTCATGTAGGTTGCTTGGCAAAGGTGTAAGCAAGGGAAACCTGTACTTGCTAGAAGACACTAAGCTTGCATCCGATCTATCTGTTGCTTTCAATTCAAGTTTTAATTTCCCTAAAGATGTAATGTGGCATGCTAGATTAGGACATCCTCATTCTCGTGCCTTGAACATCATGTTGCCTAGTATTTCATTCCAACAAGATTGTGAAGCTTGTATCTTAGGAAAACATTGCAAAACTGTATTTCCCAAGTCTAGTACAATCTATGAACACTGCTTTGATTTAATTCACTCGGATGTATGGACAGCTCCATGTCTTTCTAGAGAACATCACAAGTATTTTGTGACCTTTATTGATGAGAAATCCAAGTACACATGGATCACTCTCTTACAATCAAAGGATAGGGTCTTAGATGCATTTATAAACTTTGAAACATATGTCTCTAACCATTATAATGCCAAAGTTAAGATTTTGAGATCAGATAATGGAGGAGAGTACACCAGCAATGCATTCAAAGCCCATCTAGCCAAACGAGGTGTGATCCATCAAACCAGCTGTCCATACACTCCCCAACAAAATGGTGTGGCCGAGAGGAAGAACAGGCATCTCATGGAGGTCACTAGGAGCATGATGTTCCATACTAGTGTCCCAAAGAGTTTTTGGGGTGATGCGGTCCTAACTGCATGCTACCTGATCAACCGCATTCCTACCAGAGTTCTAAAAGACTCCTCTCCATTTGAGGTATTGAACAAAGCTAAACCATCTATTGATCATATGCGTGTGTTTGGGTGCCTGTGTTTTGTTTTGAAACCAGGAGAACTGAGGAACAAACTGGAGGCTAAGAGCACAAGAGCTATGTTCATTGGGTATTCACCAAACCAGAAGGGCTATAAGTGCTATGAACCAGAGACTAGGAGAGTCTTGGTATCTAGAGATGTGAAGTTTGTAGAAACCAGAGGGTACTACAACAACAAGGATTGGAATGAGCTGGAGAACTTGTCTCAATCCGCATCAGATAGAGCAGCCAATCTCAGACAAGTCATGAGGAGACTTGGGGTCAGCTTACCTATGGAAGAGCCGGGACAAGCAGGATCAGATAATGTGGGAGGATCAAGCCGGTCTGAAGAGCAAACCGAGACAACTACAGATGAAGTTGAGATCCAAGAAGCTGCTCCCCTTGATCCTGAGGGGGGAAATCAGGGTGAACCACCTGTATCTGAGGAAGTTCATGATCAAGAAGAGCACCATGACCAAGAGGAGGAAGTAGAGGATCAGAATCAGAACTTGGAAGGTGGAGAAGGCACTCAGAATGAAAATGATCAGCCAGTACTTAGGAGAAGTACTAGGATCAAGAAGCCGGCTTCAAACTGGAACAACACCAGAGTCTACTTCAATGCAGAGGCAGTAGCTCACCCACCCAGTGGCGTGTGCTCCCTAGCTCACTATCCAGAAGAACATCAAGCCTTTGTGGGTTCATTGGATCAGGAATGGATACCAAGAACATATGCAGAAGCTATGGAAGATGATGAATGGAGGGAATCAGTGAATGATGAAATGGGAGCCATGGAGAGGAACAACACCTGGTATGAGACAGAGCTTCCAAAAGGAAAGAAAGCCGTGACCAGCAGACTCATACACACCATCAAGTATCTTGCAAATGGGAAGCCAGAAAGAAAGAAGACCAGATTGGTAGCAAGAGGATACACACAAGTTTATGGAGAAGACTATCTAGACACCTTTGCACCAGTGGCCAAGCTCCACACAATCCGGATTATCCTTTCATTGGCAGTAAATCAAGAGTGGGATCTTTGGCAAATGGATGTGAAGAATGCCTTCTTGCAAGGTGAACTAGAAGATGAGGTATATATGAGACCACCGCCGGGAATGGAAGAGATGGTGAAACCAGGGAATGTACTCAGACTCAGAAAAGCCATATATGGTTTGAAGCAATCACCAAGAGCTTGGTATCACAAGCTGAGCACTACACTGAATGGGAAAGGCTTTGTGAAGTCTCAAGCGGATCACACACTCTTCACTCTCACCAGCAAGCAAGGGATTGTTGTGATTCTAGTCTATGTGGATGATATCATCATCACTGGTTGTGACAAGGAGGGGATCAGTTCAACCAAGACCTTTCTTAAAGCCGCATTTGATATCAAAGACCTAGGAGAACTGAAGTACTTCCTCGGCATTGAGATGTGCAGATCAAAGGAAGGATTGTTCATGTCCCAAAGAAAGTATACCCTGGACATCTTAAAGGAGGCAGGAGATCTTGGAGGAAGACAAGCCAAGACACCACTTGAAGAAGGTTACAAGGTATTGCGAGAGGGGGAGTATGAAGATACTCCATTTGAAGACGTCAAGCAGTATAGAAGGATGGTTGGGAAGCTGATCTATCTAACCATCACTCGGCCAGATGTGTGCTTTGCAGTTAATCAAGTAAGCCAGCACATGCAAACTCCCAAGGTTCATCACTGGAACATGGTGGAGAGGATCCTAAGATACTTGAGAGAGGCGCCAGGTCAGGGTGTATGGATGGCTTGCAACAAGAACACTGAGGTGATAGGATACTGTGATGCAGATTGGGCTGGGGACAGAGTAGACAGAAGGTCAACCACCGGCTATTGTACATTCATTGGAGGGAATCTGGTCACTTGGAAGAGCAAGAAGCAGAAGGTGGTGTCTTGCTCAAGTGCAGAAGCAGAGTACAGATCAATGAGGAAGCTAACCAGTGAGCTTATCTGGATAAAGGGGCTTCTAGGCGACTTGGGAATTGAGATCACCACTCCCATGACCATGCATTGTGACAATCAAGCTGCAATACACATTGCATCCAACTCAGTCTTCCATGAGAGGACAAAACACATAGAAGTGGACTGTCACAAGGTGAGACAAGCAGTAGAACAGCAAGTGATCCTCCCATGCTATACAAGAAGTGAGGATCAGCTGGCTGACATCTTCACCAAGGCAGCCAGCAGCAAAGTTTGTGAGTCCATTCTTCCAAGACTTGGACTCATAAACCTTCCATGTCAATGATCCCCTCACCATGGAGTATTCTACTCTTTTTCCTTTGCTTGGTTTTTATCCCAAGTGGTTTTTCCAAGTAAAGGTTTTAATGAGGGAATGCTTCATGGATTTCCAAGCTTGACACTCACTACTGTCAAGCTTGAGGGGGAGTGTTGACATGAAGAATAAAGCAAGAAGATAGGAACTTGGAGAACAAGGCTGTCCGTACAACCTAAGAGTGACTTGCAAGGAAAGGAAGCAAGTCATGAGTTAACCAACTCGGTCAAGTGATTAAAAGATCTCCTAGTGAGTGGGAATGTCGACATGTATCCGTTGAAGAGAAGTGAGTGGAGGAGTCACGGGTGTGTCTAAGAGAAGAGAGAGGGAGCTGACCGTTGGGAGCTGTCACTATCCCTCTTGCTGAACGAGCCATCCGCGGATCTGCCTCCTCTTTGTTTATTCTTTCCCTTGTACTATCTTCTCATTGTTTATGCATTCTTGTATGTCTTTAAATACCCTGTCATGTGTAACAAATCAAGTAAGGAAACTTATTCTCCTTCTATTCTCTTTGTCACACTCTCACGGAAACTCTCTCCATCTCTTACTCTTCTCTCTTAATCTCTCCTTAATCTTCTAAAACTCTCAGTTAGATAGATCAGCTTCCCCACAAGCTTCCTGTATAGCTTTGGATCATGAAATAGCTTACTATCTTCTAGCTCCCCCTCACGTGGAGCTTTATACCCATCCTCCATGGGCATCTTGGCTGTCTTTCCACCATACGCACCAGCCTCCTTCAATAGATCCAAGATATACTTCCTTTGTGAGATGAACAACCCTTCTTCTGATCTGCACAGCTCAATTCCAAGGAAGTACTTCATTTCTCCCAAGTCTTTGATGTCAAACACAGATTTCAGAAACTCCTTGGTCTCCTTGATTTCAACCTTATCACTGCCTGTGATAACTATGTCATCCACATATACAAGAAGCACAACAATACCAGCAGGTGTCGTAAGAGTGAAGAGAGTGTGATCAAGCTCTGATTTCCTGAAACCTCT
Organism: Brassica napus; assembly: GCF_020379485.1. NCBI lineage: Eukaryota > Viridiplantae > Streptophyta > Magnoliopsida > Brassicales > Brassicaceae > Brassica > Brassica napus. Next base: position 102,411 of record NW_026016553.1, on the reverse strand, counting down.
TCCATTTAGAGTTGTGCTCAGCTTGTGATACCATGCCCTTGGTGATTGCTTCAACCCATAGATGGCCTTCTTCAGTCTTAGCACATTCCCTGGTTTCACCATCCCTTCTAGGCCCGGAGGTGGTAGCATGTAAACTTCATCTTCTAACTCTCCTTGGAGAAATGCATTCTTAACATCCATCTGCCAAAGATCCCACCCAAGGTTAGTAGCCACTGATAGGACTATTCGAATGGTGTGTAGCTTTGCAACTGGAGCAAATGTATCAATGTAGTCTTCTCCATAAGTCTGAGTGAACCCTCTTGCTACCAGTCTAGTCTTTTTCCTCTCAATCGACCCATCAGCCTTGTACTTGACTGTAAAGATCCATCTACTAGACACAGCCTTCTTCCCTTTTGGTAGTTCACTCTCATACCATGTGTCATTCTTTATCATAGCTCCTGCCTCAGCTCCTACTGATTCCTTCCATTCCTTATCTTCCATTGCCTCTTCATAGCTTCTTGGAATGTGATTCTCATCTAAGTTTACCATAAATGCACAATGTGCTTCTGGATATTGAGCAAAGGAACACACAGCCTGAGTAGGATGCTTCACAGCTTGGGCATTGTAGTACACTCTCGTGTTTACCCAACTGGAAGGATCCTTCCTCAGCCTTGTACTCCTTCTCAACACTGGCCCTTCTTGTGCCATCTCTTGTTCTTCTTCTACTTGTGGAGTCACTGCTTCAGTCTGTTCTTCAGCTTCAGCTCTAGCCTCTCCTTGTCTCTGATCTTCTTCATTCAGTTCTCCCCTTGCTGATCCTTCTCCACTTTGGACAGGAGAATCAGTTCCTCTGTTTCCTAGCTCACCGGCCTCTTCTAAGCCTTGGTCCTCTAGTTCAGATACTGATTCACTTCCCCCCTCATGTGCAAAGTGGGATGGTTCTTCTGCTGCAGCTGGAGTAGGTTCTGGACGCCTACTCTGATCCTGGGACACTCCAATTCCGAGCCCCTCTAGGATGTTTCTCAAGCAAGCAGCTCTTTCTGATGGCTGGGAGAGATCCTCCAAGTCTTCCCATGTCTGCTCATCATAGTATCCTTTGTCTTCCATGAATCTGACATCCCTTGACACTAGGACTCTCCTAGCTGTAGGATCATAGCATTTGTATCCCTTCTGTGAAGTGGAATACCCAATCATCATAGCCTTGGTGCTCTTTGCTTCTAGTTTGTTTCTCTGCTCGCCTGGTACAAGAACATAACACACGCATCCAAAGGTCCTCAGGTGATCCAAGACTGGCCTGCTCTTGTTGAGTACCTCAAATGGAGATTGATCTGCCAAGATCCTGGTTGGTATCCTGTTGATCAGGTAGCACGCAGTCATCACAGCATCACTCCAATACCTCTTGGGAACCCCTTTGTGGAACATCATGGACCGGGACACCTCCATGAGATGTCTGTTCTTCCTTTCCGCAACTCCATTCTGCTGTGGAGTGTATGGGCAGCTAGTCTGGTGAAGAATCCCATGTTGAGCAAGGTGATCACGAAATGCATGCCCAGTATACTCCCCACCATTATCAGACCTGAAAATCTTAATCTTGGCATGATATTGGTTAGTCACATAGGCTTGAAAATTTTTAAATGCATCAAGGACCCTATCTTTAGTTTTAATCAATGTTAACCAGGTGTATTTGGATTTTTCATCAATGAATGTGACATAATACTTGTAATCATCCCTAGATAAGCAAGGTGCCGTCCAAACATCAGAGTGAATTAAATCAAAGCAGTTTGCATAAAGAGTAGATGATTTCTGAAAAACAGTCTTACAATGTTTGCCCAAAATACATGCCTCACAATCATTATTTTTAAACATGACACCTGGTAACATAATGCTTAAGGCCCTAACATGTGGATGTCCTAGCCTAGCATGCCACAGAGCATCAGTACTTAAGGAAGAAACAGAACTAAACGAGAAACAAGAACTAGAAATAGGTGCAAGGTCTTCAATCATGTAAAGATCCCCCTTGGTTGCTCCTTGCCCAATCAACTTACTGCTCTTAATATCCTGAAACTTAACATCATTAGGACTGAAAATAACATTGCATTGAAGATCAGTAGTGCATTTCTTAACTGATAAAAGATTAGAGGTGAACTCAGGCATGTAAAAAGCTTTTGAATCCTTATTAAACAAGTTCAGTTTACCAATGCCCCTAATGGGAATTCTATCTCCATTTGCAATCATAACATGTCCAAGGGCAGGTTCTATGTCTTTTATCAGATTGTTATCACTAATCATGTGATGAGATGCACCAGAGTCAATTATCAATGGTTTATGCAAGCTCCTAGCAGTCTTGGTTCTAGATGTTTCATTTTCAGCTTTCAGGCTCTTAACTACTCCTAACAATCTATCAGTTATGCTAGTATGAGCAGTGGCAGTACATGAGATTTTAAAAATGTCTAACAGTTTATCAGAGATACTAGGTAATGTATGAGCAGAGTATGAGTATCCAAGAGTGTTGCCTAGCATTTTACCAGACTCCTTGAGGGCTCGGATGAAAGCCTCAAAGTCAGCCTTGGTGATCACCTCCTGAGAAGTTAGAGCTCTGCCTTCACTTTCACCCGCCTTGACATTTGGACTAGCCCCTGATGAGCCGGCACCACTTGCTTCAGCAGAAAGGTGAGCCTTAGCTTCTCTATCCTTGTTGAACTTGCTAGGCCTGAGGTGTGGATGTAGGATCCAGCACTGACTCTTCTTATGCCCCTGCCGCTTGCAATGCTCACAGCTTCCCTCATACTTCTCATACTTCCTTCCATCTCCACGGTACGCTGCCTTGTTTGCTTGCGCCTCTTCTGCTTTATGAGCCGTGGACATTCCCTTCTTGCCTCCAAACAACCCAAGAGAGCCTTCCTCCTTCTGAAGTTGAGCGCATACCTCCTCCATGGATGGGAGAGTAGGTGATCTCAGGATATGCTTGATCACATCCTGGTAGCTTTCATCTAGAGTCATCAATAGCCCAAACACCTGATCTTGCTCTCTCCTCTCAATGAGCGATTCCTCATCAGTTGTGTTGGGTCTAAGACTCTCAAGTTCGGACCACAAAGCTCCAAACTTCCCCATGTGCTTGGTGAGATCTTCTCCATCTTGCCTCAAGACACTGATGGTTTGCTTCAGATCAAACACCCGGCTTATGTTGGACTTGTTTCCATACCTCTTATGGAGCATGTCCCAAAGGCGCTTAGGAGTCTCAAAGTGCACGTAAGCTTCAAGTATGGGGAGCTCCAGGGAGGCATGGAGCACAGACAGCACCATCAAATCCTCTTGGACCCATCTCTTTGCTTCAGCTACCGCAAGAGTCTTCCCGTCGCCTTCTTCTTCATCTTCTTTGGCCACTGGCTCCGGACCATCATCTGTGATGTGGTTCCACAACCCTAGCCTTCCAATGGTAGTCCTCACCAACTGGGACCACATCAAGTAGTTTGAGCCTCCCTTCAGTGCAACCGGAACCGTCACCAGTTTGCTTAAGTTGGTCGTCTCCATCTCCTCTTCTTTAACACACAAGAACAAACTCGCAAATGTAAAGAAAGGAACAAGGATCTCTCAATACCAAAGCCAACCTGGCTCTGATACCATATGAGATTAGAGAGTAGAATAGGTATTGAGAGATTAAGAGAGATTTGGTAAGAGATTAAGAGAAGTTTAGAAGAGATTGTGAGAGAAATGGGGAGATTAAGTATGATCCATGATGAACAAGAGAGAGAGACTAGAAAGAGAGTAACATAACTCGCATAATCTCATTAATGAGAGAGTGTTTACAATATATAGGAGGTGATACTAGGGTTTAAGAAGAGACTAAGCATGTGAGGTCAAGTCTAAGGGAGCCTTTAATTTGAACCGGACCAATGAGCCTCTCCACACGCGTGGTCACTATGCTAAAAGTGAACCTTATCCTTCCAGCCTGTGCCAGCCTGTAGAGACGCTCTTCCTCTATCCATAAACGGTCATATGCCTTCTTTGGTCAAGGCAAAACATGATCAGACCGTGAACTTCTTCTCGTGGTAACATTTCTTTACCGCTTGGTCGATACCGTCTGTACGGCCGTACGGCCATGGTACGGACCTGTACGGACCGGTACGGACGGTTTTCCCTAAGGCCAATCCTTCTCCTCTTCTCCACATCACAACCTCTTCAACCCTGAACAACTCTCCTCATATTCCTCAGCTCATCTCAACAATACTGAGGTATTTGAGTGGCACATCTGGTCAAGGAGTTTGGATGGGTTGTAATGGCAGTACAGAAGTGGTTGGATATTGTGATGCTGATTGGGCAGGAGATAGAGTGGACAGGAGATCAACTACTGGGTATTGTACATTCATTGGAGGGAACTTGGTCACTTGGAAGAGTAAGAAGCAGAAGGTTATCTCCTGTTCAAGTGCTGAAGCTGAGTATAGAGCCATGTTGAAGCTGACAAACGAGTTGGTGTGGATCAAGGGGATCTTGAAGCATTTGGAGATTGAGCAAAGTACTCCTATGACAATGCATTGTGACAATCAAGCAGCTATCCACATTGCTTCTAACTCAGTCTTTCATGAGAGGACGAAGCATATAGAAGTTGATTGCCACAAGGTGAGGCAGATGATTATACTTGGAGTGATATTGCCATGTTATACAAGAAGTGAAGATCAGCTTGCAGATGTGTTTACTAAGGCAGCGAGAGTAAAGACAATGGAGTCCATACTATCAAGACTTGGACTCATTGATCTTACTCCAATGAGCTGAGCCCCTTAACCATGGAGTCTCCACTCTTTTTCCCTCATCAAGGTTTTATCCCATTGGGTTTTCCTTGGTGAGGTTTTTAATGAGGGAGGTCTTCATGGTTTCCAAGCTTGACTTGTTCTACATGGTCAAGCTTGAGGGGGAGTGTTGAGATGAGGAGATGATTGAAGATGTTTATGAGAACAAGATCAATCTTAGGAGAGTGTATGAAGTCAAGAAGGTGATCAGTGGAGTTAAGCAAGGAAGAGAAGAGTTCAATAACCATGTGAGGAAGCTACAACACTTGTGGGTTGAACTACAAGGGTTGAGATCCCATGTGGATGGGGATGCTACACCAGAGCAAGAGATGGTCTTGAAGCTCTTGGCGAGCATGGAGTCATCATATGGGTGGCTGGTGGAGATGGTTCTAAGAGGGGAACAGCTTCCGGAAATGGAAGAGATCTGTGTGCTTATAAGAAGGGCGTATGAGATAATGAGAGATGATGAGAGGCTAACCATGAGTAGGAGTGAGAGCTCATGGAAGCCAACTGGGAGTAGGAGTGAGAGCTTCCAGAAGCTAACCATGAGTAGGAGTGAGGGCTCATGGAGGCTAACCGGGAGTAGGAGTGAGGGCTTCCAGAAGAGGAGGAGGTGCAGAATGCTATCCAAAGCTTATATCAAAATAGAAAAGGGTAGGAAGAGAGTTGTGGGAGAGTGTTCTTACTCAGCCTACATGGGGGAATCAGTAGAAGACAGTGGGGTGTTAAAAGAGCAGGAGAAAGGGAGTGGAGCTGATGATCGCATCACCAGGAAGGAATGGAGAGTGTTCATGGAACATGTACAAGCCTTAGCAGCAAGCAAGAAGCATGCTATACAATCCGGAGCTTCTAAACCCATTGTGATTGATTCTGGAGCAAGTCATCATATGATCAGTGATAGGAGGCTTATAAGTGAGATCAAGGCTGCAACAGGGAGTGTTATGATAGCTAATGGTGCTATGATCCCAATAGAAGGAGTGGGAAAGCTCAAACTGTTTGAGAAGGACACGGCTGCCTTCTACATGCCTCAGTTCACTTCAAATCTATTATCTGTGAAGAAAGCTACCATTGATCTTGATTGTCAAGTAGTATTCAGACCTGATGAAGTTGAGTTTCAAGATTTGAAGACTGGGAGAGTCATTGGCAGAGGAGACAGCAAGAATCAGCTATACCATCTTCAAATGGCTAAGAATTCTAAACCCTTTGATTCTGTATGCTTGAGTAGTGCTGTTGATAGGGTTGATAGTATGACTTGGCATGCTAGGTTGGGACATCCTCATGCTCGTGCAATTGAATTGATCATGCCTAATATGTCATTTAATCACTTAAACTGTGAAGCATGCATATTAGGAAAGCATTGTAGGACTGTTTTCCCAACATCAGAGACTACCTATGAGCATTGTTTTGATCTTGTGCACTCGGATGTGTGGACAGCTCCTTGTGTGTCTAGGGATAGCCAGAAGTACTTTGTGACATTCATTGATGAGAAGTCTAAGTATACATGGCTCACCTTGCTTCCATCCAAAGATAGGGTGCTAGAAGCTTTTATAAACTTCCAAGCATATGTTACTAATCAATACAATGCTACTGTGAAGGTACTAAGATCAGATAATGGAGGTGAATACATCAGCAATGCCTTCAAGAGTCATCTAGCCAAGCATGGGATTGTACATCAGACTAGCTGCCCTTATACACCACAGCAGAATGGTGTAGCTGAGAGGAAGAACAGGCACTTGATGGAAGTTGCTAGATCGATGATGTTTCATGCAAATGTACCAAAACGCTTTTGGAGTGATGCTGTGCAGACTGCTTGCTATCTCATCAACCGGGTACCAACCAAGATATTGAAGAATCTGTCTCCATTTGAAGTGTTGAACAAGAACAGGCCACACATTGATCACCTAAGAGTTTTTGGGTGTGTGTGCTATGTCATGGTTCCAGGAGAGCAGAGAAACAAACTGGAGGCAAAGAGCACTAAGGCAATGTTTATTGGATATTCAATAACTCAGAAGGGGTACAAGTGCTATGATCCTGATGCAAGGAGAGTGTTGTTATCTAGAGAGGTGAAGTTTGTTGAGACAAAAGGGTATTATGAAGAAAAGAAGTGGGAGGATCTGAAGGATTTATCTCAAGCTCCCTCTAATAAGGCAACAATACTGAGAGTGTTGTTGGAGAAGCTAGGGATAGGTTTATCCCAGGATCAGGAACAAGGAAGGAGAGAGCCTTCTTGAGTGTTCTTGAGCTTTAAAAGGAGAGAGTGATTTCGTTTTTCTAAATGTTCTTGAGTGTTCTTGAGTGTTCTTGAGAGTTCTTGAGAGTTTTCAAGAGCTAGATCCTTTGAAGTTCAAGTTTGTGTCTGTTGGTGTTTCTTTTTGAGAGTCAGCTTCAAGGGAGTCCCTTTAGGTGTTTGACAAGGTCAGAAGAGGGGTCTAGCTTGTGGTTGAGCTGGGCGTGTATTAGAAGCATTTGAGGGAAGATTTAGGCTAAAGAAAATGGAGCTGCTTCAATCTGGTACAACAAGGCGTGAAGAGAAGAAAGAGAGAGGGAATGAGTGGGGGTGGTTCTCACAAATGAAAACAACTCTGAAAAGGTGTGGAGTTTGGAGAAACCATGAGAAGGAAGAGTCTTTGAAGGGTAAAGCTGCTGAGAAAGATCAGACAGCAAGAGAAACAAGTGGAAATTGCTTTAGTCTTGAAGAAAGTACACTGCTTGAGAAGATTGAAGATGTTTATGAGAACAAGATCAATCTTAGGAGAGTGTATGAAGTCAAGAAGGTGATCAGTGGAGTTAAGCAAGGAAGAGAAGAGTTCAATAACCATGTGAGGAAGCTACAACACTTGTGGGTTGAACTACAAGGGTTGAGATCCCATGTGGATGGGGATGCTACACCAGAGCAAGAGATGGTCTTGAAGCTCTTGGCGAGCATGGAGTCATCATATGGGTGGCTGGTGGAGATGGTTCTAAGAAGGGAACAGCTTCCGGAAATGGAAGAGATCTGTGTGCTTATAAGAAGGGCGTATGAGATAATGAGAGATGATGAGAGGCTAACCATGAGTAGGAGTGAGAGCTCATGGAAGCCAACTGGGAGTAGGAGTGAGAGCTTCCAGAAGCTAACCATGAGTAGGAGTGAGGGCTCATGGAGGCTAACCGGGAGTAGGAGTGAGGGCTTCCAGAAGAGGAGGAGGTGCAGAATGCTATCCAAAGCTTATATCAAAATAGAAAAGGGTAGGAAGAGAGTTGTGGGAGAGTGTTCTTACTCAGCCTACATGGGGGAATCAGTAGAAGACAGTGGGGTGTTAAAAGAGCAGGAGAAAAGGAGTGGAGCTGATGATCGCATCACCAGGAAGGAATGGAGAGTGTTCATGGAACATGTACAAGCCTTAGCAGCAAGCAAGAAGCATGCTATACAATCCGGAGCTTCTAAACCCATTGTGATTGATTCTGGAGCAAGTCATCATATGATCAGTGATAGGAGGCTTATAAGTGAGATCAAGGCTGCAACAGGGAGTGTTATGATAGCTAATGGTGCTATGATCCCAATAGAAGGAGTGGGAAAGCTCAAACTGTTTGAGAAGGACACGGCTGCCTTCTACATGCCTCAGTTCACTTCAAATCTATTATCTGTGAAGAAAGCTACCATTGATCTTGATTGTCAAGTAGTATTCAGACCTGATGAAGTTGAGTTTCAAGATTTGAAGACTGGGAGAGTCATTGGCAGAGGAGACAGCAAGAATCAGCTATACCATCTTCAAATGGCTAAGAATTCTAAACCCTTTGATTCTGTATGCTTGAGTAGTGCTGTTGATAGGGTTGATAGTATGACTTGGCATGCTAGGTTGGGACATCCTCATGCTCGTGCAATTGAATTGATCATGCCTAATATGTCATTTAATCACTTAAACTGTGAAGCATGCATATTAGGAAAGCATTGTAGGACTGTTTTCCCAACATCAGAGACTACCTATGAGCATTGTTTTGATCTTGTGCACTCGGATGTGTGGACAGCTCCTTGTGTGTCTAGGGATAGCCAGAAGTACTTTGTGACATTCATTGATGAGAAGTCTAAGTATACATGGCTCACCTTGCTTCCATCCAAAGATAGGGTGCTAGAAGCTTTTATAAACTTCCAAGCATATGTTACTAATCAATACAATGCTACTGTGAAGGTACTAAGATCAGATAATGGAGGTGAATACATCAGCAATGCCTTCAAGAGTCATCTAGCCAAGCATGGGATTGTACATCAGACTAGCTGCCCTTATACACCACAGCAGAATGGTGTAGCTGAGAGGAAGAACAGGCACTTGATGGAAGTTGCTAGATCGATGATGTTTCATGCAAATGTACCAAAACGCTTTTGGAGTGATGCTGTGCAGACTGCTTGCTATCTCATCAACCGGGTACCAACCAAGATATTGAAGAATCTGTCTCCATTTGAAGTGTTGAACAAGAACAGGCCACACATTGATCACCTAAGAGTTTTTGGGTGTGTGTGCTATGTCATGGTTCCAGGAGAGCAGAGAAACAAACTGGAGGCAAAGAGCACTAAGGCAATGTTTATTGGATATTCAATAACTCAGAAGGGGTACAAGTGCTATGATCCTGATGCAAGGAGAGTGTTGTTATCTAGAGAGGTGAAGTTTGTTGAGACAAAAGGGTATTATGAAGAAAAGAAGTGGGAGGATCTGAAGGATTTATCTCAAGCTCCCTCTAATAAGGCAACAATACTGAGAGTGTTGTTGGAGAAGCTAGGGATAGGTTTATCCCAGGATCAGGAACAAGGAAGGAGAGAGCCTTCTAATCAGGCAGGAGAAGCTGGAAGGACAACTCCTCTTGATCATGAGAGGGGGAATGGATCTGAATCTGGTGAGCAAGAGCAAAACCAAGAAGATTCAGGTCATCATAATCAAGAGGATGGTGCTCAGTCTAGTAGAGATGGGCAAGGACAGTCTACTGGTTCAGATGAGAGTGTGGCTCAGTCTACTGGTTCAGATGAGAGTGTGGCTCAGTCTACTGGTTCAGAGGAGAGTGGAGCTCAGTCTAGTGAAGGTGTGCAGCAAGAAGCACAAGAAGAAGAACAAGTTCAGGTTTTGCGGAGAAGCACAAGGATAAAGAAGGATGCTTCCAACTGGGTAAACACGAGAGTGTACTACAATGCTCAGGCTGTGGAGCATCCTTCTCAAGCTGTGTGTTCCTTTGCAGAATATCCAGAAGAGCACATGGTGTTTATGTGTAACTTGGATGAGAATGAGATACCAAGATCTTATGAAGAAGCTATGAAGCACAAGGTGTGGAGAGATTCAGTAGGAGATGAAAGGGATGCAATGATCAGGAATGACACTTGGTATGAAAGTGAGTTACCTAGAGGAAAGAAGGCAGTTTCAAGCAGATGGATTTTCACCATCAAATATCTTGCAAATGGGGAGATAGATAGGCACAAGACCAGGCTGGTTGCAAGAGGATTTACACAGACTTATGGAGAAGATTACATTGATACTTTTGCACCAGTGGCCAAGCTTCACACAATTCGAATTGTGTTATCCATTGCAACAAACTTGGAGTGGGATTTGTGGCAGATGGATGTGAAGAATGCTTTCTTGCAAGGTGAGCTAGAAGATGAGGTATATATGCTTCCTCCTCCTGGTCTTGAGCATCTAGTGAAGCCAGGAAACGTTTTGAGATTGAAGAAAGCTATATATGGGTTAAAGCAATCTCCTAGAGCCTGGTACAGGAAGCTGAGTACAACACTCAATGGGAGAGGGTTCAGGAAGTCTGAACTAGATCACACACTCTTCACACTGGTCGGACCATCAGGGATCATTGTGATTCTAGTGTATGTGGATGATTTGATTATCACAGGAAGTGATAAGGCTGGGATTAAAGCTATTAAAGAGTTTCTCAGGTCAGTATTTGATATCAAAGACTTGGGAGAGATGAAGTATTTCTTGGGGATTGAGATATGCAGATCAACGGAGGGTTTGTTCATGTCTCAAAGGAAGTATACAATGGATATGCTGAAGGAAACTGATGTACTTGGAGGAAAGATAGCTAAGACACCTCTTGAGGAGGGGTATAAGGTCTTGCGTGAGGGGGAGGTTGAAGAGAACCAATTGTTTGAGGATGCTAAGCTGTATAGGAGGATGGTTGGAAAGCTGATCTACTTGACGATTACAAGACCTGATATATGCTTTGCATTGAATCAAGTGAGCCAGCATATGCAGGCACCAAAGGTTCATCATTGGAAGATGGTTGATAGGATACTGAGGTATTTGAGTGGCACATCTGGTCAAGGAGTTTGGATGGGTTGTAATGGCAGTACAGAAGTGGTTGGATATTGTGATGCTGATTGGGCAGGAGATAGAGTGGACAGGAGATCAACTACTGGGTATTGTACATTCATTGGAGGGAACTTGGTCACTTGGAAGAGTAAGAAGCAGAAGGTTATCTCCTGTTCAAGTGCTGAAGCTGAGTATAGAGCCATGTTGAAGCTGACAAACGAGTTGGTGTGGATCAAGGGGATCTTGAAGCATTTGGAGATTGAGCAAAGTACTCCTATGACAATGCATTGTGACAATCAAGCAGCTATCCACATTGCTTCTAACTCAGTCTTTCATGAGAGGACGAAGCATATAGAAGTTGATTGCCACAAGGTGAGGCAGATGATTATACTTGGAGTGATATTGCCATGTTATACAAGAAGTGAAGATCAGCTTGCAGATGTGTTTACTAAGGCAGCGAGAGTAAAGACAATGGAGTCCATACTATCAAGACTTGGACTCATTGATCTTACTCCAATGAGCTGAGCCCCTTAACCATGGAGTCTCCACTCTTTTTCCCTCATCAAGGTTTTATCCCATTGGGTTTTCCTTGGTGAGGTTTTTAATGAGGGAGGTCTTCATGGTTTCCAAGCTTGACTTGTTCTACATGGTCAAGCTTGAGGGGGAGTGTTGAGATGAGGAGATGATTGAAGATGTTTATGAGAACAAGATCAATCTTAGGAGAGTGTATGAAGTCAAGAAGGTGATCAGTGGAGTTAAGCAAGGAAGAGAAGAGTTCAATAACCATGTGAGGAAGCTACAACACTTGTGGGTTGAACTACAAGGGTTGAGATCCCATGTGGATGGGGATGCTACACCAGAGCAAGAGATGGTCTTGAAGCTCTTGGCGAGCATGGAGTCATCATATGGGTGGCTGGTGGAGATGGTTCTAAGAGGGGAACAGCTTCCGGAAATGGAAGAGATCTGTGTGCTTATAAGAAGGGCGTATGAGATAATGAGAGATGATGAGAGGCTAACCATGAGTAGGAGTGAGAGCTCATGGAAGCCAACTGGGAGTAGGAGTGAGAGCTTCCAGAAGCTAACCATGAGTAGGAGTGAGGGCTCATGGAGGCTAACCGGGAGTAGGAGTGAGGGCTTCCAGAAGAGGAGGAGGTGCAGAATGCTATCCAAAGCTTATATCAAAATAGAAAAGGGTAGGAAGAGAGTTGTGGGAGAGTGTTCTTACTCAGCCTACATGGGGGAATCAGTAGAAGACAGTGGGGTGTTAAAAGAGCAGGAGAAAGGGAGTGGAGCTGATGATCGCATCACCAGGAAGGAATGGAGAGTGTTCATGGAACATGTACAAGCCTTAGCAGCAAGCAAGAAGCATGCTATACAATCCGGAGCTTCTAAACCCATTGTGATTGATTCTGGAGCAAGTCATCATATGATCAGTGATAGTGTTGAGAAGACTTCAATGATCACAAAGATGCTGGTTTACGAAGGTGGACAGCAGTGAGCAAAGATGGATGATCAAGAAGCTCTCCTTCCAAGCTTGACTTGTTCCACATGGTCAAGCTTGAGGGGGAGTGTTGAGAAGGCTTCTTGATGAGAGCACTTGGCGGTTAATCAAGAAGAGGAGCAGACTGGTTTGTGAAGCAAGATGGAGGATGGTGAAGCAATCACCAAGGCGGCCAAAGCAGAGCAGCCTTGATACTACAGACTGAACCATCCGATCATGAAGCTTTAGAACTAGGTGGAGACTCTAGAAGGAGAAGCAGCCAAGGCTCCACAAGTTCTTGATACTCTTGGTGCGAGTATGATCTGATGGTTCCATATGAAGCTAGAAGAAGGTCAGACCGTGAGAAGAGTACAAGATGAAGGGTGATGAGCAAGGGAAGATGTGATCAACCTTGCATCACAAGAAGAGGCCATGATCCAGAGTCTTTGTGTCCCTTACATTGATGGTAAGGCACAAAGACTCACTGGCCAATCCCTAGGCCGTGGAGGCTTTACTCTTTTTCCCTCATCAAGGTTTTGTCCCAAAGGGTTTTCCTTGGTGAGGTTTTTAATGAGGAAGCTCTTCATGGTTCCAAGCTTAACTCAGGATCTCCTAGAGTTAAGCTTGAGGGGGAGTGTTGAACTGAAGAGAAGAATGGAGCTTGTTCATAAATAGGGCAAGCCCTTGAAGACCTTGAGAAGAGTTCAGCAAAGCTTCAGGAGTGTCTTGAAGCATCTATCATGGGTGAAGTCAAGTCCAAGAATGGCTGAGACTGATCTTAAGAAGGCATGGAAGGAGTTTGGAGGTGTATGGTCGAGTGGGCAAACTTAGGGCGTGACCGTACGGAGTTGGTACGGAAGTGTACGGACCGTACGGATCCGTACGGACCAAGCCGACCATACACCTCCAAACTCCTTCCATGCCTTCTTAAGATCAGTCTCAGCCATTCTTGGACTTGACTTCACCCATGATAGATGCTTCAAGACACTCCTGAAGCTTTGCTGAACTCTTCTCAAGGTCTTCAAGGGCTTGCCCTATTTATGAACAAGCTCCATTCTTCTCTTCAGTTCAACACTCCCCCTCAAGCTTAACTCTAGGAGATCCTGAGTTAAGCTTGGAACCATGAAGAGCTTCCTCATTAAAAACCTCACCAAGGAAAACCCTTTGGGACAAAACCTTGATGAGGGAAAAAGAGTAAAGCCTCCACGGCCTAGGGATTGGCCAGTGAGTCTTTGTGCCTTACCATCAATGTAAGGGACACAAAGACTCTGGATCATGGCCTCTTCTTGTGATGCAAGGTTGATCACATCTTCCCTTGCTCATCACCCTTCATCTTGTACTCTTCTCACGGTCTGACCTTCTTCTAGCTTCATATGGAACCATCAGATCATACTCGCACCAAGAGTATCAAGAACTTGTGGAGCCTTGGCTGCTTCTCCTTCTAGAGTCTCCACCTAGTTCTAAAGCTTCATGATCGGATGGTTCAGTCTGTAGTATCAAGGCTGCTCTGCTTTGGCCGCCTTGGTGATTGCTTCACCATCCTCCATCTTGCTTCACAAACCAGTCTGCTCCTCTTCTTGATTAACCGCCAAGTGCTCTCATCAAGAAGCCTTCTCAACAGATAGGAGGCTTATAAGTGAGATCAAGGCTGCAACAGGGAGTGTTATGATAGCTAATGGTGCTATGATCCCAATAGAAGGAGTGGGAAAGCTCAAACTGTTTGAGAAGGACACGGCTGCCTTCTACATGCCTCAGTTCACTTCAAATCTATTATCTGTGAAGAAAGCTACCATTGATCTTGATTGTCAAGTAGTATTCAGACCTGATGAAGTTGAGTTTCAAGATTTGAAGACTGGGAGAGTCATTGGCAGAGGAGACAGCAAGAATCAGCTATACCATCTTCAAATGGCTAAGAATTCTAAACCCTTTGATTCTGTATGCTTGAGTAGTGCTGTTGATAGGGTTGATAGTATGACTTGGCATGCTAGGTTGGGACATCCTCATGCTCGTGCAATTGAATTGATCATGCCTAATATGTCATTTAATCACTTAAACTGTGAAGCATGCATATTAGGAAAGCATTGTAGGACTGTTTTCCCAACATCAGAGACTACCTATGAGCATTGTTTTGATCTTGTGCACTCGGATGTGTGGACAGCTCCTTGTGTGTCTAGGGATAGCCAGAAGTACTTTGTGACATTCATTGATGAGAAGTCTAAGTATACATGGCTCACCTTGCTTCCATCCAAAGATAGGGTGCTAGAAGCTTTTATAAACTTCCAAGCATATGTTACTAATCAATACAATGCTACTGTGAAGGTACTAAGATCAGATAATGGAGGTGAATACATCAGCAATGCCTTCAAGAGTCATCTAGCCAAGCATGGGATTGTACATCAGACTAGCTGCCCTTATACACCACAGCAGAATGGTGTAGCTGAGAGGAAGAACAGGCACTTGATGGAAGTTGCTAGATCGATGATGTTTCATGCAAATGTACCAAAACGCTTTTGGAGTGATGCTGTGCAGACTGCTTGCTATCTCATCAACCGGGTACCAACCAAGATAATGAACTCCTAGGATGCTTCTTTGGATTGAATTGGATAGATCCTTGTATAAACGAATCAGAGACTCAAGTTTATCAAGGTGATGGATCGTTTGGTGACACAAAGAGTTGCGGAATGGCTCCTTGATACTCCTAGATGACTAGCTTGGATATTACACACCAAAATAGACACCCTTAGTTGTTGGATATGACACACCAACGAGATTCACTCAAGACTTGATGAGAAGTAAAGAGAGAACAAAGAAATCTGATAGATTTGTAGAAAAAGGATTGTGATTAAAAGAGAGAACGCAAACACACTTATATAGAGAAGTATGGAACAGGCTCCATATTCTCGAGATCATTAAAGGGAACAGGCTCCCTTGGAACTACAACAAAGACTAAAGACTTATTCAAATTCGAAAAGAGTTTTTAAAACATGAAATAAAAACCATAGTTTAAAAATAACCTAAGGTGGAACCGTGATACATCATCTAAGGTTTATGTAAGTAACTTGTGGCCTCATTAAAAACCTTCCTTTGGAAAACCCAATGGGACAAAACCAAAGGCTAGGAAAAGAGCACACACAAGCACTTGCTTAGATGATGATCAGTTTGAAACCATTGCTTGAATGGTGATAAGAGTGTCTTGATTGATCAAACGTCCATCAAGACCGTCTTCTTGCTTCCATGAGATCATAAGTAGACTTCCAACAGCTTCTTTGAGTCTTCTAGCTTTGGCGCGAGTGATGGGACCTGGTGGAATGACTAAGGCATCATCTTCTTCCCTTGATTGGTCTTTGAACTCTTTATCTCCATCCTTGTGCCGGTCCATGATCATATCATCCCCTCCCTCTTGAAAAGGATTTGTCCTCAAATCTGGCTCATCTGCAAAATAAGGAACCAAGTCAGTGATATTAAAACTATTGCTCACATCATACCTTCCTTGGAGATCCAGCTTGTAAGCATTGTTGCCGATTTTCTTTATGATCTCAAATGGTCCATCAATCCTTGGCATGAGCTTGGATTTCCTCTCATTAGGAAATCTTTCTTTCCTTAGGTGAATCCAGACTTGATCACCCACTTCAAAGACTCTTTCACGCCTCCCCTTGTTTGCTTGTTTGGCATATTGCTTAGTCTTCTCTTCTATGTTGCGCCTTGCTTGTTCATGAAGTTGTTGTACCTTCTCTGCCTTCTTCTTGCCATCAAGACTAACTCTTTCACACTCAGGTAAAGGTATTAGATCCAAAGGAGAGATGGGATTGAACCCATAAACAATTTCAAATGGAGAAAACTTAGTAGCAGAATGCACAGCATGATTATATGCAAATTCACAATGAGGCAAACAATCTTCCCATGATTTCAAGTTCTTCTTTATAATTGCACGCAAGAGTGTACCAAGAGTTCTATTAACTACTTCAGTCTGACCATCAGTTTGTGGGTGACAAGTAGTAGAAAATAATAGCTTAGTGCCTAGTTTAGACCAGAGAGTTTTCCAAAAGTAGCTTAGGAACTTAGTATCTCTATCAGATACAATAGTCTTAGGCATGCCATGTAAACGCACAATCTCCTTAAAGAACAAGTTAGCTACATGCAATGCATCATCAGTTTTATGACAAGCAATGAAGTGTGCCATCTTAGAAAATCTATCAACTACCACAAAGATTGAATCTTTACCAGTACGAGTTCTAGGCAATCCAACAATGAAGTCCATAGAGATATCATTCCAAGGATGATAAGGGATGGGTAAAGGCGTGTACAAACCATGGTTTTGGACTTTGGACTTAGCTTGTTTACAAGTTGCACACCTTTCACAGAGTCTTTCCACATCTCTTTTCATCCGCGGCCAGTAGAAGTGATCCTGCAAGGTCTTGAGAGTTTTTGCGACACCAAAATGTCCCATGAGGCTTCCTCCATGAGATTCCCTAACAAATAAATCTCTCAAAGAACAATTAGGCACACAAAGTCTATTATCATAGAAAAGAAATCCATCCTGCCTAAAGTAATGTCCAGCAGCAAATTTCTCACAAGACTTATAAGCATCTTTAAATTCAGGATCATTCTCATACATTACTTTAATCTGCTCAAATCCTAATAGCTTAACATCAAGAGTGTTCAAGAGAACATACCTTCTGGATAGTGCATCAGCAACTATGTTTTCCTTACCTTGTTTATACTTGATGACATAAGGAAATGTCTCAATGAACTCAACCCACCTTGCGTGTCTCTTGCTGAGTTTGTTTTGGCTTTTAAGGTACTT
The DNA here is from genome assembly GCF_020379485.1 of Brassica napus. NCBI lineage: Eukaryota > Viridiplantae > Streptophyta > Magnoliopsida > Brassicales > Brassicaceae > Brassica > Brassica napus. The sequence continues at coordinate 85,086 of NW_026016553.1, read as the reverse complement.
GAGAGACTCATGATCAGTGTGAATGACAAACTCCTTGGGCCATAGGTAATGCTGCCATGTCTGCAAAGCCCTCACCAAAGCGTAGAGTTCCTTGTCATAAGTAGCATAGTTGAGAGTCGCTCCTCCTAGTTTCTCACTGAAATATGCTATGGGTCTCTTCTCCTGCATAAGAACAGCACCAATTCCAATTCCTGAAGCATCACATTCAATTTCAAAAGTTTTATTGAAATCAGGAAGTATAAGAAGAGGGGCATTAGTAAGCTTCTCTTTTAGGCATTGAAAGGCAAGTTCTTGTGCTTCTCCCCATTTGAATCCAACTTCTTTCTTGATCACCTCAGTCAATGGAGCGGCTATGGTGCTAAAATCTTTTACAAACCGTCGGTAGAAGCCAGCTAATCCATGGAAGCTTCGCACTTCACTGATGGTTTTAGGAATCGGCCACTCTTGTATTGCTTTCACCTTCTCTTGATCTACCTTTACTCCATCTGCACTCACAACAAAGCCTAGAAAAACCAAGTGATCCGTTCCAAAAGTACACTTCTTAAGGTTAGCAAAAAGAGATTCCTTTCTAAGCACATCAAGAACAGCTCTAAGATGTCCTATATGATCATTAAAGCTCTTACTGTATACAAGGATGTCATCAAAGTATACCACAACAAATATGCCAATGAATGATCTAAGAACATGATTCATTAATCTCATGAATGTACTAGGTGCATTGGTTAATCCAAATGGCATGACTAACCACTCATAAAGACCATGTTTAGTTTTGAATGCAGTTTTCCATTCATCTCCTTCTTTCATCCTAATCTGATGGTATCCACTTTTCAAATCAATCTTAGAAAATATGCAGGAACCATGCAATTCATCAAGCATATCATCTAATCTAGGAATAGGATGGCGATACTTTACAGTGATGTTGTTGATGGCTCTACAATCAACACACATGCGCCAGCTTCCATCTTTCTTAGGCACAAGAAGCACTGGTACTGCACATGGGCTCATGCTCTCACGGATATGCCCCTTTGCCATCAACTCCTCAACTTGTTTTTGCAGTTCTTTAGTCTCCACGGGATTAGTCCTATAAGCTGGCCTATTTGGAAGTGTAGAACCAGGAACAAAATCAATCTGATGCTCAATCCCTCTAAGAGGTGGAAGACCAATTGGATTATCTTCAGGAAATACATCTTCAAATTCCTGTAAAAGACACTTAATTTCACTCGGATATACCGGTGTTGGGTCAGTAACATTCAAAAGAGACTCTTTAAAGATAAGTAAAAGAATAGATTGATGAGCATTGAGAGTTCTTTTGATTTCACCCGATTTGGCATAGAGACTATGCTGCTTCTTTGATTCAGGTTTGAGGTCTATTTCTTTCTTCTTTTGTAGCTGCAGTTGATCTTGATGAACTTCCTTTGGTGTTAGAGGAACCAGCACAGTCTTCTTTCCTTTGAACTCAAACGTGTGCTTGTTGGTGTAGCCATCATGTATCACTCGTCTATCTGATTGCCATGGCCGACCAAGAAGGATATGTCCAGCTTCCATAGGCAATACATCACAGAGAACCTCATCCTCATACCTTCCAATTGCAATGGGAACCGAAACCTGACTAGAAACCCTCATTTCTCCTTCTTCATTCAACCATTGAAGCCGGTAGGGCTTTGGATGTTTCTGTACTTGGAGGCCAAGCTTCTTTACCATAGTTTCACTAGCTACATTCACACAACTTCCTCCATCAATGATAAGACTACAGACCTTTCCTTGCACAAGGCACCGAGTGTAGAATAGATTCTCTCTCTGTTCTTGCTCTTCAGCTTTACTTTGCAAACTCAAAGTTCTTCTAGCCACCAATAACCTTCCTTTCACGGGTTCTTCTTCATATTCTTCTTCAATAAGCGCCTTACACTCAGACTCTGAAAGCTCATCCTCAGATTCATACTCTCCATTCTCAAGAAGAATCATGATTCTTTTATTGGTGCACTCATTTGCATAATGGCCTCTACCCTGACACTTAAAGCACTTAACATCTCTAGCTCTTGCACTTGAAACCTCGGCCTTTCCTTTATCCTTGCTGTAAAAGGAATTTGGCTTTGAGTCTTCTTTCAGTTGCGGTTTGCTTTCCTTTTGATAGCTAGACTTTTCTTCTTTAGTTCCCTGAAGTCTGGTGTTGTAACGAGAATGAGAATGGCCCTTCCTCTTAACTTGTTGCTCAACTAGTATAGCTTTGTGAAGCATCTCTTCTATCTCCACATAGTGCTGCATCTCAACATTATCTTGTATCTCTCGGTTGAGACCTCCTAAGAACCTAGCCATAGTAGCTTCTTTATCTTCAGAAACACGAGCTCTCAGCATCAACAGCTCCATGTCTTGATAGTATTCTTCAACAGATCGAGATCCTTGGGTGAGTCTTCTTAACTTCTGGTGCAAGTCGCGATGATAGTGATTTGGCACAAATCTTTTACGCATGAGAGCCTTCATCTCGTGCCATGTTTCAACGGGATACTCTTGGTTAAGTCTCCTGGTAGTCACAAGCTGGTCCCACCAACTCAGCGCATAGTCATGGAACTCAGTTGCTGCTATCTGAATCCTTTGGGCATTGGTGTAGTGCTTACAGTTAAACACCAACTCCATCTTCTTTTCCCATTCCAAGTAAGCATCCGGATCAACTTTGCCATGGAAAGGAGGTATCTTCAGCTTTAAACCAGCAAGATCATCTCTGTAAGTTCTCCTTTCATCATGATCTCTTCTATGTCTCCTTCTACTATCTCTAGAAGAGGAACTGCTGTGCGTGGCTCGGTTACGCTCATAGTAGTGGTCTGTTTCTTGTGATTCAGCATGCTCTCTCGGGGTTTCATCACGTCTTTCTCGTCTAGACTCATTGCTATGACCTTGGCCCGTAGCTTGCCTTATCTCTTGCCTTATTTCATCGCGAAGTTCCTTCATACTGCTCTTGATCATATCAGCAACGGTAGTGATCATCGTTTGGTTTAATTGCTCAGTCATCTGATCTCTCAATAACTTGTTCTGTCTCACGAGTTCTGCTTCATCTTCCGACTCTCTCACCATGGTACCTGATTCAGAAAACACTCAAACAAGTAAGATGTTCACAAGAATCAAATCAGAACAATTAGTCGACGCGGAAACAACTTTCAAAAGATTCAAAAGATAGAAAACTTGCAGATCACGGATTAGAGAATTCAAATCGACAAGACTAAGATTAGATCTATCAATTTTGGATTTATGCAGATCAGATTCAAGACAAATAAGAACAGATCTATCACAGAAACAACACAAATCAAGTTATTCAGCAAGTGATTCGACAGATCAAGCGATTCGATTACTTCCTTCACACGGATCGGATGAGTTTGATTCAAAATATGATAAGAACACTTAGATCTAATAGGATTCAACACAGACGATTAGCAATCAGGTGATATGCTACTCAGATGATACGAGAAACAACAACAGATCGCAGATCTATCAATGGTAATCAAAGAAGTTGAAAAGTTTATTTGAAACAGAAGAGAAATCGAAAACTTCCCAATCCAAAGCAGCTCTGATACCACTTAATGAACTCCTAGGATGCTTCTTTGGATTGAATTGGATAGATCCTTGTATAAACGAATCAGAGACTCAAGTTTATCAAGGTGATGGATCGTTTGGTGACACAAAGAGTTGCGGAATGGCTCCTTGATACTCCTAGATGACTAGCTTGGATATTACACACCAAAATAGACACCCTTAGTTGTTGGATATGACACACCAACGAGATTCACTCAAGACTTGATGAGAAGTAAAGAGAGAACAAAGAAATCTGATAGATTTGTAGAAAAAGGATTGTGATTAAAAGAGAGAACGCAAACACACTTATATAGAGAAGTATGGAACAGGCTCCATATTCTCGAGATCATTAAAGGGAACAGGCTCCCTTGGAACTACAACAAAGACTAAAGACTTATTCAAATTCGAAAAGAGTTTTTAAAACATGAAATAAAAACCATAGTTTAAAAATAACCTAAGGTGGAACCGTGATACATCATCTAAGGTTTATGTAAGTAACTTGTGGCCTCATTAAAAACCTTCCTTTGGAAAACCCAATGGGACAAAACCAAAGGCTAGGAAAAGAGCACACACAAGCACTTGCTTAGATGATGATCAGTTTGAAACCATTGCTTGAATGGTGATAAGAGTGTCTTGATTGATCAAACGTCCATCAAGACCGTCTTCTTGCTTCCATGAGATCATAAGTAGACTTCCAACAGCTTCTTTGAGTCTTCTAGCTTTGGCGCGAGTGATGGGACCTGGTGGAATGACTAAGGCATCATCTTCTTCCCTTGATTGGTCTTTGAACTCTTTATCTCCATCCTTGTGCCGGTCCATGATCATATCACAAGATATTGAAGAATCTGTCTCCATTTGAAGTGTTGAACAAGAACAGGCCACACATTGATCACCTAAGAGTTTTTGGGTGTGTGTGCTATGTCATGGTTCCAGGAGAGCAGAGAAACAAACTGGAGGCAAAGAGCACTAAGGCAATGTTTATTGGATATTCAATAACTCAGAAGGGGTACAAGTGCTATGATCCTGATGCAAGGAGAGTGTTGTTATCTAGAGAGGTGAAGTTTGTTGAGACAAAAGGGTATTATGAAGAAAAGAAGTGGGAGGATCTGAAGGATTTATCTCAAGCTCCCTCTAATAAGGCAACAATACTGAGAGTGTTGTTGGAGAAGCTAGGGATAGGTTTATCCCAGGATCAGGAACAAGGAAGGAGAGAGCCTTCTAATCAGGCAGGAGAAGCTGGAAGGACAACTCCTCTTGATCATGAGAGGGGGAATGGATCTGAATCTGGTGAGCAAGAGCAAAACCAAGAAGATTCAGGTCATCATAATCAAGAGGATGGTGCTCAGTCTAGTAGAGATGGGCAAGGACAGTCTACTGGTTCAGATGAGAGTGTGGCTCAGTCTACTGGTTCAGATGAGAGTGTGGCTCAGTCTACTGGTTCAGAGGAGAGTGGAGCTCAGTCTAGTGAAGGTGTGCAGCAAGAAGCACAAGAAGAAGAACAAGTTCAGGTTTTGCGGAGAAGCACAAGGATAAAGAAGGATGCTTCCAACTGGGTAAACACGAGAGTGTACTACAATGCTCAGGCTGTGGAGCATCCTTCTCAAGCTGTGTGTTCCTTTGCAGAATATCCAGAAGAGCACATGGTGTTTATGTGTAACTTGGATGAGAATGAGATACCAAGATCTTATGAAGAAGCTATGAAGCACAAGGTGTGGAGAGATTCAGTAGGAGATGAAAGGGATGCAATGATCAGGAATGACACTTGGTATGAAAGTGAGTTACCTAGAGGAAAGAAGGCAGTTTCAAGCAGATGGATTTTCACCATCAAATATCTTGCAAATGGGGAGATAGATAGGCACAAGACCAGGCTGGTTGCAAGAGGATTTACACAGACTTATGGAGAAGATTACATTGATACTTTTGCACCAGTGGCCAAGCTTCACACAATTCGAATTGTGTTATCCATTGCAACAAACTTGGAGTGGGATTTGTGGCAGATGGATGTGAAGAATGCTTTCTTGCAAGGTGAGCTAGAAGATGAGGTATATATGCTTCCTCCTCCTGGTCTTGAGCATCTAGTGAAGCCAGGAAACGTTTTGAGATTGAAGAAAGCTATATATGGGTTAAAGCAATCTCCTAGAGCCTGGTACAGGAAGCTGAGTACAACACTCAATGGGAGAGGGTTCAGGAAGTCTGAACTAGATCACACACTCTTCACACTGGTCGGACCATCAGGGATCATTGTGATTCTAGTGTATGTGGATGATTTGATTATCACAGGAAGTGATAAGGCTGGGATTAAAGCTATTAAAGAGTTTCTCAGGTCAGTATTTGATATCAAAGACTTGGGAGAGATGAAGTATTTCTTGGGGATTGAGATATGCAGATCAACGGAGGGTTTGTTCATGTCTCAAAGGAAGTATACAATGGATATGCTGAAGGAAACTGATGTACTTGGAGGAAAGATAGCTAAGACACCTCTTGAGGAGGGGTATAAGGTCTTGCGTGAGGGGGAGGTTGAAGAGAACCAATTGTTTGAGGATGCTAAGCTGTATAGGAGGATGGTTGGAAAGCTGATCTACTTGACGATTACAAGACCTGATATATGCTTTGCATTGAATCAAGTGAGCCAGCATATGCAGGCACCAAAGGTTCATCATTGGAAGATGGTTGATAGGATACTGAGGTATTTGAGTGGCACATCTGGTCAAGGAGTTTGGATGGGTTGTAATGGCAGTACAGAAGTGGTTGGATATTGTGATGCTGATTGGGCAGGAGATAGAGTGGACAGGAGATCAACTACTGGGTATTGTACATTCATTGGAGGGAACTTGGTCACTTGGAAGAGTAAGAAGCAGAAGGTTATCTCCTGTTCAAGTGCTGAAGCTGAGTATAGAGCCATGTTGAAGCTGACAAACGAGTTGGTGTGGATCAAGGGGATCTTGAAGCATTTGGAGATTGAGCAAAGTACTCCTATGACAATGCATTGTGACAATCAAGCAGCTATCCACATTGCTTCTAACTCAGTCTTTCATGAGAGGACGAAGCATATAGAAGTTGATTGCCACAAGGTGAGGCAGATGATTATACTTGGAGTGATATTGCCATGTTATACAAGAAGTGAAGATCAGCTTGCAGATGTGTTTACTAAGGCAGCGAGAGTAAAGACAATGGAGTCCATACTATCAAGACTTGGACTCATTGATCTTACTCCAATGAGCTGAGCCCCTTAACCATGGAGTCTCCACTCTTTTTCCCTCATCAAGGTTTTATCCCATTGGGTTTTCCTTGGTGAGGTTTTTAATGAGGGAGGTCTTCATGGTTTCCAAGCTTGACTTGTTCTACATGGTCAAGCTTGAGGGGGAGTGTTGAGATGAGGAGATGAAGAGTTGATACATGGATAGAGGAAGGGATTTGGAGCAGGCAGTAACTTTGGAGATTTACCACAGTAACTTTATTGTTACTGTGGTAACTGAGTTAAAAGACTTGGGAAGTTACCTTGCATCCATTTGGAGAGTGAAACACGCCAGGAGGAGTCTGGATAAGCTAAGAGGAGTTTGGATAAGGTCTGGTCAAGGCTAGAGAGCTTTAGACAGGCTGGCACCAGCTGGAAAGCTAAAGCAAGATACCCAAGCATGTGAGGAACCTTATTGGCTAGTTTGAATCAAGCATCTTTGACTACACATGCTTCTTATCCTAGCTAGACTGAACCTGGACGAATTTATGTATCCCTAATCTATATGTGTTGTAAACTCTCTCATTAATCAATCTAATGGAGTTTTGAGTCTCTCTCTCTTCAGTCTCTCTCTTGTTCTTAATCTCCAATCTCTTTAATTCTCAGATTAGACTTAATCATTCTTTAAATCACAAAATCTAATATGGTATCAGAGCCAGGTTGCTTTAAAAGGAGAGAGTGATTTCGTTTTTCTAAATGTTCTTGAGTGTTCTTGAGTGTTCTTGAGAGTTCTTGAGAGTTTTCAAGAGCTAGATCCTTTGAAGTTCAAGTTTGTGTCTGTTGGTGTTTCTTTTTGAGAGTCAGCTTCAAGGGAGTCCCTTTAGGTGTTTGACAAGGTCAGAAGAGGGGTCTAGCTTGTGGTTGAGCTGGGCGTGTATTAGAAGCATTTGAGGGAAGATTTAGGCTAAAGAAAATGGAGCTGCTTCAATCTGGTACAACAAGGCGTGAAGAGAAGAAAGAGAGAGGGAATGAGTGGGGGTGGTTCTCACAAATGAAAACAACTCTGAAAAGGTGTGGAGTTTGGAGAAACCATGAGAAGGAAGAGTCTTTGAAGGGTAAAGCTGCTGAGAAAGATCAGACAGCAAGAGAAACAAGTGGAAATTGCTTTAGTCTTGAAGAAAGTACACTGCTTGAGAAGATTGAAGATGTTTATGAGAACAAGATCAATCTTAGGAGAGTGTATGAAGTCAAGAAGGTGATCAGTGGAGTTAAGCAAGGAAGAGAAGAGTTCAATAACCATGTGAGGAAGCTACAACACTTGTGGGTTGAACTACAAGGGTTGAGATCCCATGTGGATGGGGATGCTACACCAGAGCAAGAGATGGTCTTGAAGCTCTTGGCGAGCATGGAGTCATCATATGGGTGGCTGGTGGAGATGGTTCTAAGAGGGGAACAGCTTCCGGAAATGGAAGAGATCTGTGTGCTTATAAGAAGGGCGTATGAGATAATGAGAGATGATGAGAGGCTAACCATGAGTAGGAGTGAGAGCTCATGGAAGCCAACTGGGAGTAGGAGTGAGAGCTTCCAGAAGCTAACCATGAGTAGGAGTGAGGGCTCATGGAGGCTAACCGGGAGTAGGAGTGAGGGCTTCCAGAAGAGGAGGAGGTGCAGAATGCTATCCAAAGCTTATATCAAAATAGAAAAGGGTAGGAAGAGAGTTGTGGGAGAGTGTTCTTACTCAGCCTACATGGGGGAATCAGTAGAAGACAGTGGGGTGTTAAAAGAGCAGGAGAAAGGGAGTGGAGCTGATGATCGCATCACCAGGAAGGAATGGAGAGTGTTCATGGAACATGTACAAGCCTTAGCAGCAAGCAAGAAGCATGCTATACAATCCGGAGCTTCTAAACCCATTGTGATTGATTCTGGAGCAAGTCATCATATGATCAGTGATAGGAGGCTTATAAGTGAGATCAAGGCTGCAACAGGGAGTGTTATGATAGCTAATGGTGCTATGATCCCAATAGAAGGAGTGGGAAAGCTCAAACTGTTTGAGAAGGACACGGCTGCCTTCTACATGCCTCAGTTCACTTCAAATCTATTATCTGTGAAGAAAGCTACCATTGATCTTGATTGTCAAGTAGTATTCAGACCTGATGAAGTTGAGTTTCAAGATTTGAAGACTGGGAGAGTCATTGGCAGAGGAGACAGCAAGAATCAGCTATACCATCTTCAAATGGCTAAGAATTCTAAACCCTTTGATTCTGTATGCTTGAGTAGTGCTGTTGATAGGGTTGATAGTATGACTTGGCATGCTAGGTTGGGACATCCTCATGCTCGTGCAATTGAATTGATCATGCCTAATATGTCATTTAATCACTTAAACTGTGAAGCATGCATATTAGGAAAGCATTGTAGGACTGTTTTCCCAACATCAGAGACTACCTATGAGCATTGTTTTGATCTTGTGCACTCGGATGTGTGGACAGCTCCTTGTGTGTCTAGGGATAGCCAGAAGTACTTTGTGACATTCATTGATGAGAAGTCTAAGTATACATGGCTCACCTTGCTTCCATCCAAAGATAGGGTGCTAGAAGCTTTTATAAACTTCCAAGCATATGTTACTAATCAATACAATGCTACTGTGAAGGTACTAAGATCAGATAATGGAGGTGAATACATCAGCAATGCCTTCAATGTTAAGAAGAGAGCCTTATGGTATGAAGAGGAGACCTTAGGAAGTGTAGAAGCATTAGAGAGGAAGATAGAAGCATCTTGTACGGACTGTACGGATAGGGCAAAGGGTACGGACGATCAGGCCGTACCATCATGCACGGTTAAGGGGTTACTCAGCTCAGGTAAAAGTAAACCAGCTAGAGTTACTTTACCTTAAGGCTGAGCTTGATCCGAACGTTGAGAGGATAAGGAGGAACGCGTCTGACAGTCTGGCAAGAGCTGGAAAGGTAAAGGCATATTCAAAGATGCCTTACACATGTGGAGACTCTCATTGGAAGGATTCAAATGCGCCCTTAGCTGTATCTTGACTTCACATGCTTTCTCCTTTATGCAGTCTAAACCCTAGTGTCTTAAGCTTCATATATAAGTGTAAACTCTCTCTGATTAATCAATTAATGCGAATCATGTTACTCTCTCTCTAGTCTCTCTCTTGTTCATCATGGTTCATACATAAATCTCTCCATTTCTTTCACAATCTCTCCTAAACTTCTCTTAATCTCTTACCAAATCTCTCTTAATCTCTCAATACCTATTCTACTCTCTAATCTCATATGGTATCAGAGCCAGGTTGGCTTTGGTATTGAGAGACCCTTGTTCCTTTCTTTACATTTGCGAGTTTGTTCTTGTGTGATAAAGAAGAGGAGATGGAGACGACCAACTTTAGCAAACTGGTGACGGTTCCGGTTGCACTGAAGGGAGGCTCGAACTACTTGATGTGGTCCCAGTTGGTGAGGACTACCATTGGAAGGCTAGGGCTGTGGAACCACATCACAGATGATGGTCCGGAGCCAGTGGCCAAAGAAGATGAAGAAGAAGGCGACGGGAAGACTCTTGCGGTAGCTGAAGCAAAGAGATGGGTCCAAGAGGATTTGATGGTGCTGTCTGTGCTCCATGCCTCTCTGGAGCTCCCCATACTTGAAGCTTACGTGCACTTTGAGACTCCTAAGCGCCTTTGGGACATGCTCCATAAGAGGTATGGAAACAAGTCCAACATAAGTCGGGTGTTTGATCTGAAGCAAACCATCAGTGTCTTGAGGCAAGATGGAGAAGATCTCACCAAGCACATGGGGAAGTTTGGAGCTTTGTGGTCCGAACTTGAGAGTCTTAGACCCAACACTACTGATGAGGAATCGCTCATTGAGAGGAGAGAGCAAGATCAGGTGTTTGGGCTATTGATGACTCTAGATGAAAGCTACCAGGATGTGATCAAGCATATCCTGAGATCACCAACTCTCCCATCCATGGAGGAGGTATGCGCACAACTTCAGAAGGAGGAAGGCTCTCTTGGGTTGTTTGGAGGCAAGAAGGGGATGTCCACGGCTCATAAAGCAGAAGAGGCACAAGCAAACAAGGCAGCGTACCGTGGAGATGGAAGGAAGTATGAGAAGTATGAGGGAAGCTGTGAGCATTGCAAGCGGCAGGGGCATAAGAAGAGTCAGTGCTGGATCCTACATCCACACCTCAGGCCTAGCAAGTTCAACAAGGATAGAGAAGCTAAGGCTCACCTTTCTGCTGAAGCAAGTGGTGCCGGCTCATCAGGGGCTAGTCCAAATGTCAAGGCGGGTGAAAGTGAAGGCAGAGCTCTAACTTCTCAGGAGGTGATCACCAAGGCTGACTTTGAGGCTTTCATCCGAGCCCTCAAGGAGTCTGGTAAAATGCTAGGCAACACTCTTGGATACTCATACTCTGCTCATACATTACCTAGTATCTCTGATAAACTGCTAGACATGTTTAAAATCTCATGTACTGCCACTGCTCATACTAGCATAACTGATAGATTGTTAGGAGTAGTCAAGAGCCTGAAAGCTGAAAATGAAACATCTAGAACCAATACTGCTAGGAGCTTGCATAAACCATTGATAATTGATTCTGGTGCATCTCATCACATGATTAGTGATAACAATCTGATAAAAGACATAGAACCTGCCCTTGGACATGTTATGATTGCAAATGGAGATAGAATTCCCATTAGGGGCATTGGTAAACTGAACTTGTTTAATAAGGAGTCAAAAGCCTTTTACATGCCTGAGTTCACCTCTAATCTTTTATCAGTTAAGAAATGCACTACTGATCTTCAATGCAATGTTATTTTCAGTCCTAATGATGTTAAGTTTCAGGATATTAAGAGCAGTAAGTTGATTGGGCAAGGAGCTACCAAGGGGGATCTTTACATGATTGAAGACCTTGCACCTATTTCTAGTTCTTGTTTCTCGTTTAGTTCTGTTTCTTCCTTAAGTACTGATGCTCTGTGGCATGCTAGGCTAGGACATCCACATGTTAGGGCTTTAAGCATTATGTTACCAGGTGTCATGTTTAAAAATAATGATTGTGAGGCATGTATTTTGGGCAAACATTGTAAGACTGTTTTTCAGAGATCATCTACTCTTTATGCAAACTGCTTTGATTTAATTCACTCTGATGTTTGGACGGCACCTTGCTTATCTAGGGATGATTACAAGTATTATGTCACATTCATTGATGAAAAATCCAAATACACCTGGTTAACATTGATTAAAACTAAAGATAGGGTCCTTGATGCATTTAAAAATTTTCAAGCCTATGTGACTAACCAATATCATGCCAAGATTAAGATTTTCAGGTCTGATAATGGTGGGGAGTATACTGGGCATGCATTTCGTGATCACCTTGCTCAGCATGGGATTCTTCACCAGACTAGCTGCCCATACACTCCACAGCAGAATGGAGTTGCGGAAAGGAAGAACAGACATCTCATGGAGGTGTCCCGGTCCATGATGTTCCACAAAGGGGTTCCCAAGAGGTATTGGAGTGATGCTGTGATGACTGCGTGCTATCTCATCAACAGGATACCAACCAGGATCTTGGCAGATCAGTCTCCATTTGAGGTACTCAACAAGAGCAGGCCAGTCTTGGATCACCTGAGGACCTTTGGATGCGTGTGTTATGTTCTTGTACCAGGCGAGCAGAGAAACAAACTAGAAGCAAAAAGCACCAAGGCTATGATGATTGGGTATTCTACTTCACAGAAGGGATACAAATGCTATGATCCTACTGCTAGGAGAGTCCTAGTGTCAAGGGATGTCAGATTCATGGAAGACAAAGGATACTATGATGAGCAGACATGGGAAGACTTGGAGGATCTCTCCCAGCCATCAGAAAGAGCTGCTTGCTTGAGAAACATCCTAGAGGGGCTCGGAATTGGAGTGTCCCAGGATCAGAGTAGGCGTCCAGAACCTACTCCAGCTGCAGCAGAAGAACCATCCCACTTTGCACATGAGGGGGGAAGTGAATCAGTATCTGAACTAGAGGACCAAGGCTTAGAAGAGGCCGGTGAGCTAGGAAACAGAGGAACTGATTCTCCTGTCCAAAGTGGAGAAGGATCAGCAAGGGAAGAACTGAATGAAAGTCAGAATGACGAAGATCAGAGACAAGGAGAAGCTAGAGCTGAAGCTGAAGAACAGACTGAAGCAGTGACTCCACAAGTAGAAGAAGAACAAGAAATGGCGCAAGAAGGGCCAGTGTTGAGAAGGAGTACAAGGCTGAGAAAGGATCCTTCTAGTTGGGTAAACACGAGAGTGTACTACAATGCCCAAGCTGTGAAGCATCCTACTCAGGCCGTGTGTTCTTTTGCTCAATATCCAGAAGCACATTGTGCTTTCATGGTAAACTTAGATGAGAATCACATTCCAAGAAGCTATGAAGAGGCAATGGAAGATAAGGAATGGAAGGAATCAGTAGGAGCTGAATCAGGAGCTATGATAAAGAATGATACATGGTATGAGAGTGAACTACCAAAAGGGAAGAAAGCTGTGTCTAGTAGATGGATCTTTACAATCAAGTACAAGGCTGATGGGTCGATTGAGAGGAAGAAGACTAGACTAGTAGCAAGAGGGTTCACTCAGACATATGGAGAGGATTACATTGAGACATTTGCTCCAGTAGCCAAGCTACACACCATTAGGATTATTTTAAGCTTGGCTGTGAACCTTGGATGGGGATTGTGGCAAATGGATGTAAAGAATGCATTTCTGCAAGGAGAGCTTGAGGATGAAGTGTATATGTATCCTCCACCAGGCCTAGAACATCTAGTAAAGAGAGGGAATGTTCTGAGGCTAAAGAAAGCCATTTATGGGTTGAAGCAATCACCAAGAGCTTGGTATAACAAGTTGAGCACAACTCTGAATGGCCGAGGCTTCAAGAAGTCTGAACTAGACCACACCCTCTTCACTCTTACCACTACCTCAGGTATGATTGCACTCCTTGTGTATGTTGATGATATCATTATCACAGGGAGTGACAAGGAAGGTATCATAGCAACCAAGGAGTTCCTTAAATCCATGTTTGAGATTAAAGACTTGGGAGAAATGAAATACTTTCTTGGAATTGAGATATGTAGATCCAAGGAAGGGTTGTTCATGTCCCAAAGAAAGTATACACTTGATCTTTTGAAAGGTGCAGGTGCTTATGGAGGCAAGACAGCAAGGATGCCTATGGAGGATGGCTACAAAGTCCCACGAGAGGGGGAGATTGAAGACAGCAAACCTTACCAGGATCCTAAACTCTATAGAAAACTAGTTGGTAAATTGATTTACCTTACCATTACAAGGCCTGATATATGTTTTGCCGTGAATCAGGTGAGCCAACACATGCAGCTTCCCAAGGAACATCACTGGCGCATGGTGGAGAGGCTGTTGATGTATCTGAATGGCTCGCCGGATCAAGGAGTATGGATGGGATGCAATGGAAGCTCAGAAGTGGTGGGCTATTGTGATGCTGATTGGGCAGGAGATAGAGCTGACAGGAGATCAACAACCGGCTATTGCACATTCATTGGAGGCAACTTGGTAACTTGGAAGAGCAAGAAGCAGAAGGTGGTGTCATGCTCAAGTGCTGAAGCTGAGTATAGAGCTATGCTGAAGCTTACAAACGAGTTGGTATGGATCAAAGGCATCTTGAAGCACTTGGAGATTGATCAAGCCACTCCAATGACAATGCATTGCGACAATCAAGCTGCCATTCACATTGCATCCAACTCGGTGTTCCATGAGAGAACCAAGCACATTGAGGTTGATTGCCACAAAGTAAGACAGATGATTGTGCTTGGAGTGATCTTACCTTGCTACACGAGAAGTGAAGATCAGTTGGCTGATGTGTTCACCAAGGCTGCGAGACAGAAGACTATGGAGTCCATTCACATTAGATTGGGACTCATAGATCTTGGGAAGAGAAGGAGCTGATCCCCTCAGCTGTGAGATCTTTACTCTTTTTCCCTCATTAAGGTTTTATCCCAATGGGTTTTCCTTAGTGAGGTTTTTAATGAGGAAGGTCTCATGGCTGTCCAAGCTTAGACTGTCACAAAGCTAAGCTTGAGGGGGAGTGTTAAGAAGAGAGCCTTATGGTATGAAGAGGAGACCTTAGGAAGTGTAGAAGCATTAGAGAGGAAGATAGAAGCATCTTGTACGGACTGTACGGATAGGGCAAAGGGTACGGACGATCAGGCCGTACCATCATGCGCGGTTAAGGGGTTACTCAGCTCAGGTAAAAGTAAACCAGCTAGAGTTACTTTACCTTAAGGCTGAGCTTGATCCGAACGTTGAGAGGATAAGGAGGAACGCGTCTGACAGTCTGGCAAGAGCTGGAAAGGTAAAGGCATATTCAAAGATGCCTTACACATGTGGAGACTCTCATTGGAAGGATTCAAATGCGCCCTTAGCTGTATCTTGACTTCACATGCTTTCTCCTTTATGCAGTCTAAACCCTAGTGTCTTAAGCTTCATATATAAGTGTAAACTCTCTCTGATTAATCAATTAATGCGAATCATGTTACTCTCTCTCTAGTCTCTCTCTTGTTCATCATGGTTCATACATAAATCTCTCCACTTCTTTCACAATCTCTCCTAAACTTCTCTTAATCTCTTACCAAATCTCTCTTAATCTCTCAATACCTATTCTACTCTCTAATCTCATATTCAAGAGTCATCTAGCCAAGCATGGGATTGTACATCAGACTAGCTGCCCTTATACACCACAGCAGAATGGTGTAGCTGAGAGGAAGAACAGGCACTTGATGGAAGTTGCTAGATCGATGATGTTTCATGCAAATGTACCAAAACGCTTTTGGAGTGATGCTGTGCAGACTGCTTGCTATCTCATCAACCGGGTACCAACCAAGATATTGAAGAATCTGTCTCCATTTGAAGTGTTGAACAAGAACAGGCCACACATTGATCACCTAAGAGTTTTTGGGTGTGTGTGCTATGTCATGGTTCCAGGAGAGCAGAGAAACAAACTGGAGGCAAAGAGCACTAAGGCAATGTTTATTGGATATTCAATAACTCAGAAGGGGTACAAGTGCTATGATCCTGATGCAAGGAGAGTGTTGGTATCTAGAGAGGTGAAGTTTGTTGAGACAAAAGGGTATTATGAAGAAAAGAAGTGGGAGGATCTGAAGGATTTATCTCAAGCTCCCTCTAATAAGGCAACAATACTGAGAGTGTTGTTGGAGAAGCTAGGGATAGGTTTATCCCAGGATCAGGAACAAGGAAGGAGAGAGCCTTCTAATCAGGCAGGAGAAGCTGGAAGGACAACTCCTCTTGATCATGAGAGGGGGAATGGATCTGAATCTGGTGAGCAAGAGCAAAACCAAGAAGATTCAGGTCATCATAATCAAGAGGATGGTGCTCAGTCTAGTAGAGATGGGCAAGGACAGTCTACTGGTTCAGATGAGAGTGTGGCTCAGTCTACTGGTTCAGATGAGAGTGTGGCTCAGTCTACTGGTTCAGAGGAGAGTGGAGCTCAGTCTAGTGAAGGTGTGCAGCAAGAAGCACAAGAAGAAGAACAAGTTCAGGTTTTGCGGAGAAGCACAAGGATAAAGAGGGATGCTTCCAACTGGGTAAACACGAGAGTGTACTACAATGCTCAGGCTGTGGAGCATCCTTCTCAAGCCGTGTGTTCCTTTGCAGAATATCCAGAAGAGCACATGGTGTTTATGTGTAACTTGGATGAGAATGAGATACCAAGATCTTATGAAGAAGCTATGAAGCACAAGGTGTGGAGAGATTCAGTAGGAGATGAAAGGGATGCAATGATCAGGAATGACACTTGGTATGAAAGTGAGTTACCTAGAGGAAAGAAGGCAGTTTCAAGCAGATGGATTTTCACCATCAAATATCTTGCAAATGGGGAGATAGATAGGCACAAGACCAGGCTGGTTGCAAGAGGATTTACACAGACTTATGGAGAAGATTACATTGATACTTTTGCACCAGTGGCCAAGCTTCACACAATTCGAATTGTGTTATCCATTGCAACAAACTTGGAGTGGGATTTGTGGCAGATGGATGTGAAGAATGCTTTCTTGCAAGGTGAGCTAGAAGATGAGGTATATATGCTTCCTCCTCCTGGTCTTGAGCATCTAGTGAAGCCAGGAAACGTTTTGAGATTGAAGAAAGCTATATATGGGTTAAAGCAATCTCCTAGAGCCTGGTACAGGAAGCTGAGTACAACACTCAATGGGAGAGGGTTCAGGAAGTCTGAACTAGATCACACACTCTTCACACTGGTCGGACCATCAGGGATCATTGTGATTCTAGTGTATGTGGATGATTTGATTATCACAGGAAGTGATAAGGCTGGGATTAAAGCTACTAAAGAGTTTCTCAGGTCAGTATTTGATATCAAAGACTTGGGAGAGATGAAGTATTTCTTGGGGATTGAGATATGCAGATCAACGGAGGGTTTGTTCATGTCTCAAAGGAAGTATACAATGGATATGCTGAAGGAAACTGATGTACTTGGAGGAAAGATAGCTAAGACACCTCTTGAGGAGGGGTATAAGGTCTTGCGTGAGGGGGAGGTTGAAGAGAACCAATTGTTTGAGGATGCTAAGCTGTATAGGAGGATGGTTGGAAAGCTGATCTACTTGACGATTACAAGACCTGATATATGCTTTGCATTGAATCAAGTGAGCCAGCATATGCAGGCACCAAAGGTTCATCATTGGAAGATGGTTGATAGGATACTGAGGTATTTGAGTGGCACATCTGGTCAAGGAGTTTGGATGGGTTGTAATGGCAGTACAGAAGTGGTTGGATATTGTGATGCTGATTGGGCAGGAGATAGAGTGGACAGGAGATCAACTACTGGGTATTGTACATTCATTGGAGGGAACTTGGTCACTTGGAAGAGTAAGAAGCAGAAGGTTATCTCCTGTTCAAGTGCTGAAGCTGAGTATAGAGCCATGTTGAAGCTGACAAACGAGTTGGTGTGGATCAAGGGGATCTTGAAGCATTTGGAGATTGAGCAAAGTACTCCTATGACAATGCATTGTGACAATCAAGCAGCTATCCACATTGCTTCTAACTCAGTCTTTCATGAGAGGACGAAGCATATAGAAGTTGATTGCCACAAGGTGAGGCAGATGATTATACTTGGAGTGATATTGCCATGTTATACAAGAAGTGAAGATCAGCTTGCAGATGTGTTTACTAAGGCAGCGAGAGTAAAGACAATGGAGTCCATACTATCAAGACTTGGACTCATTGATCTTACTCCAATGAGCTGAGCCCCTTAACCATGGAGTCTCCACTCTTTTTCCCTCATCAAGGTTTTATCCCATTGGGTTTTCCTTGGTGAGGTTTTTAATGAGGGAGGTCTTCATGGTTTCCAAGCTTGACTTGTTCTACATGGTCAAGCTTGAGGGGGAGTGTTGAGATGAGGAGATGAAGAGTTGATACATGGATAGAGGAAGGGATTTGGAGCAGGCAGTAACTTTGGAGATTTACCACAGTAACTTTATTGTTACTGTGGTAACTGAGTTAAAAGACTTGGGAAGTTACCTTGCATCCATTTGGAGAGTGAAACACGCCAGGAGGAGTCTGGATAAGCTAAGAGGAGTTTGGATAAGGTCTGGTCAAGGCTAGAGAGCTTTAGACAGGCTGGCACCAGCTGGAAAGCTAAAGCAAGATACCCAAGCATGTGAGGAACCTTATTGGCTAGTTTGAATCAAGCATCTTTGACTACACATGCTTCTTATCCTAGCTAGACTGAACCTGGACGAATTTATGTATCCCTAATCTATATGTGTTGTAAACTCTCTCATTAATCAATCTAATGGAGTTTTGAGTCTCTCTCTCTTCAGTCTCTCTCTTGTTCTTAATCTCCAATCTCTTTAATTCTCAGATTAGACTTAATCATTCGTTAAATCACAAAATCTAATATGGTATCAGGTGATTCCAGTTTCCCAGTTTGGGAATAGGACAGCTTCTTCGTCGTTCCAATCAAACCAGGATGAATCACTTTGTGAGAAGCTTGATTTGGATACATAAAGTGGTGGAGAATCACCAGGAAGTTGAATAAATCTCATAGGAGTTGGCAAGAAGAAGTTATCCCACTTTCAAATCAGGTGATTCCAGTTTCCAGTTTGGGAATAGGACAGCTTCTTCGTCGTTCCAATCAAACCAGGATGAATCACTTTGTGAGAAGCTTGATTTGGATACATAAAGTGGTGGAGAATCACCAGGAAGTTGAATAAATCTCATAGGAGTTGGGATGAAGAAGTTATTCCCCTTTCAAATCAGGTGATTCCAGTTTCCCAGTTTGGGAATAGCACAGCTTCTTCGTCGTTCCAATCAAACCAGGATGAATCACTTTGTGAGAAGCTTGATTTGGATACATAAAGTGGTGGAGAATCACCAGGAAGTTGAATAAATCTCATAGGAGTTGGAAAGAAGAAGTTATCCCACTTTCAAATCAGGTGATTCCAGTTTCCCAGTTTGGGAATAGGACAGCTTCTTCGTCGTTCCAATCAAACCAGGATGAATCACTTTGTGAGAAGCTTGATTTTGATACATAAAGTGGTGGAGAATCACCAGGAAGTTGAATAAATCTCATAGGAGTTGGCAAGAAGAAGTTATCCCACTTTCAAATCAGGTGATTCCAGTTTCCCAGTTTGGGAATAGGACAGCTTCTTCGTCGTTCCAATCAAACCAGGATGAATCACTTTGTGAGAAGCTTGATTTGGATACATAAGTGGTGGAGAATCACCAGGAAGTTGAATAAATCTCATAGGAGTTGGGATGAAGAAGTTATCCCACTTTCAAATCAGGTGATTCCAGTTTCCCAGTTTGGGAATAGCACAGCTTCTTCGTCGTTCCAATCAAACCAGGATGAATCACTTTGTGAGAAGCTTGATTTGGATACATAAAGTGGTGGAGAATCACCAGGAAGTTGAATAAATCTCATAGGAGTTGGCAAGAAGAAGTTATCCCACTTTCAAATCAGGTGATTCCAGTTTCCCAGTTTGGGAATAGGACAGCTTCTTCGTCGTTCCAATCAAACCAGGATGAATCACTTTGTGAGAAGCTTGATTTGGATACATAAAGTGGTGGAGAATCACCAGGAAGTTGAATAAATCTCATAGGAGTTGGGATGAAGAAGTTATCCCACTTTCAAATCAGGTGATTCCAGTTTCCCAGTTTGGGAATAGCACAGCTTCTTCGTCGTTCCAATCAAACCAGGATGAATCACTTTGTGAGAAGCTTGATTTGGATACATAAAGTGGTGGAGAATCACCAGGAAGTTGAATAAATCTCATAGGAGTTGGGATGAAGAAGTTATCCCACTTTCAAATCAGGTGATTCCAGTTTTCCAGTTTGGGAATAGCACAGCTTCTTCGTCGTTCCAATCAAACCAGGATGAATCACTTTGTGAGAAGCTTGATTTGGATACATAAAGTGGTGGAGAATCACCAGGAAGTTGAATAAATCTCATAGGAGTTGGGATGAAGAAGTTATCCCACTTTCAAATCAGGTGATTCCAGTTTCCCAGTTTGGGAATAGCACAGCTTCTTCGTCGTTCCAATCAAACCAGGATGAATCACTTTGTGAGAAGCTTGATTTGGATACATAAAGTGGTGGATAATCACCAGGAAGTTGAATAAATCTCATAGGAGTTGGATGAAGAAGTTATCCCACTTTCAAATCAGGTGATTCCAGTTTCCCAGTTTGGGAATAGCACAGCTTCTTCGTCGTTCCAATCAAACCAGGATGAATCACTTTGTGAGAAGCTTGATTTGGATACATAAAGTGGTGGAGAATCACCAGGAAGTTGAATAAATCTCATAGGAGTTGGGATGAAGAAGTTATCCCACTTTCAAATCAGGTGATTCCAGTTTCCCAGTTTGGGAATAGCACAGCTTCTTCGTCGTTCCAATCAAACCAGGATGAATCACTTTGTGAGAAGCTTGATTTGGATACATAAAGTGGTGGAGAATCACCAGGAAGTTGAATAAATCTCATAGGAGTTGGGATGAAGAAGTTATCCCACTTTCAAATCAGGTGATTCCAGTTTCCCAGTTTGGGAATAGCACAGCTTCTTCGTCGTTCCAATCAAACCAGGATGAATCACTTTGTAAGAAGCTTGATTTGGATACATAAAGTGGTGGAGAATCACCAGGAAGTTGAATAAATCTCATAGGAGTTGGAATGAAGAAGTTATCCCACTTTCAAATCAGGTGATTCCAGTTTCCCAGTTTGGGAATAGCACAGCTTCTTCGTCGTTCCAATCAAACCAGGATGAATCACTTTGTGAGAAGCTTGATTTGGATACATAAAGTGGTGGAGAATCACCAGGAAGTTGAATAAATCTCATAGGAGTTGGCAAGAAGAAGTTATCCCACTTTCAAATCAGGTGATTCCAGTTTCCCAGTTTGGGAATAGCACAGCTTCTTCGTCGTTCCAATCAAACCAGGATGAATCACTTTGTGAGAAGCTTGATTTGGATACATAAAGTGGTGGAGAATCACCAGGAAGTTGAATAAATCTCATAGGAGTTGGGATGAAGAAGTTATCCCACTTTCAAATCAGGTGATTCCAGTTTCCCAGTTTGGGAATAGCACAGCTTCTTCGTCGTTCCAATCAAACCAGGATGAATCACTTTGTGAGAAGCTTGATTTGGATACATAAAGTGGTGGAGAATCACCAGGAAGTTGAATAAATCTCATAGGAGTTGGGATGAAGAAGTTATCCCACTTTCAAATCAGGTGATTCCAGTTTCCCAGTTTGGGAATAGGACAGCTTCTTCGTCGTTCCAATCAAACCAGGATGAATCACTTTGTGAGAAGCTTGATTTGGATACATAAAGTGGTGGAGAATCACCAGGAAGTTGAATAAATCTCATAGGAGTTGGCATGAAGAAGTTATCCCACTTTCAAATCAGGTGATTCCAGTTTCCCAGTTTGGGAATAGGACAGCTTCTTCGTCGTTCCAATCAAACCAGGATGAATCACTTTGTAAGAAGCTTGATTTGGATACATAAAGTGGTGGAGAATCACCAGGAAGTTGAATAAATCTCATAGGAGTTGGGATGAAGAAGTTATCCCACTTTCAAATCAGGTGATTCCAGTTTCCCAGTTTGGGAATAGCACAGCTTCTTCGTCGTTCCAATCAAACCAGGATGAATCACTTTGTGAGAAGCTTGATTTGGATACATAAAGTGGTGGAGAATCACCAGGAAGTTGAATAAATCTCATAGGAGTTGGGATGAAGAAGTTATCCCACTTTCAAATCAGGTGATTCCAGTTTCCCAGTTTGGGAATAGCACAGCTTCTTCGTCGTTCCAATCAAACCAGGATGAATCACTTTGTGAGAAGCTTGATTTGGATACATAAAGTGGTGGAGAATCACCAGGAAGTTGAATAAATCTCATAGGAGTTGGGATGAAGAAGTTATCCCACTTTCAAATCAGGTGATTCCAGTTTCCCAGTTTGGGAATAGCACAGCTTCTTCGTCGTTCCAATCAAACCAGGATGAATCACTTTGTGAGAAGCTTGATTTGGATACATAAAGTGGTGGAGAATCACCAGGAAGTTGAATAAATCTCATAGGAGTTGGATGAAGAAGTTATCCCACTTTCAAATCAGGTGATTCCAGTTTCCCAGTTTGGGAATAGCACAGCTTCTTCGTCGTTCCAATCAAACCAGGATGAATCACTTTGTAAGAAGCTTGATTTGGATACATAAAGTGGTGGAGAATCACCAGGAAGTTGAATAAATCTCATAGGAGTTGGGATGAAGAAGTTATCCCACTTTCAAATCAGGTGATTCCAGTTTCCCAGTTTGGGAATAGCACAGCTTCTTCGTCGTTCCAATCAAACCAGGATGAATCACTTTGTGAGAAGCTTGATTTGGATACATAAAGTGGTGGAGAATCACCAGGAAGTTGAATAAATCTCATAGGAGTTGGGATGAAGAAGTTATCCCACTTTCAAATCAGGTGATTCCAGTTTCCCAGTTTGGGAATAGCACAGCTTCTTCGTCGTTCCAATCAAACCAGGATGAATCACTTTGTAAGAAGCTTGATTTGGATACATAAAGTGGTGGAGAATCACCAGGAAGTTGAATAAATCTCATAGGAGTTGGGATGAAGAAGTTATCCCACTTTCAAATCAGGTGATTCCAGTTTCCCAGTTTGGGAATAGCACAGCTTCTTCGTCGTTCCAATCAAACCAGGATGAATCACTTTGTGAGAAGCTTGATTTGGATACATAAAGTGGTGGAGAATCACCAGGAAGTTGAATAAATCTCATAGGAGTTGGCATGAAGAAGTTATCCCACTTTCAAATCAGGTGATTCCAGTTTCCCAGTTTGGGAATAGCACAGCTTCTTCGTCGTTCCAATCAAACCAGGATGAATCACTTTGTGAGAAGCTTGATTTGGATACATAAAGTGGTGGAGAATCACCAGGAAGTTGAATAAATCTCATAGGAGTTGGGATGAAGAAGTTATCCCACTTTCAAATCAGGTGATTCCAGTTTCCCAGTTTGGGAATAGCACAGCTTCTTCGTCGTTCCAATCAAACCAGGATGAATCACTTTGTGAGAAGCTTGATTTGGATACATAAAGTGGTGGAGAATCACCAGGAAGTTGAATAAATCTCATAGGAGTTGGGATGAAGAAGTTATCCCACTTTCAAATCAGGTGATTCCAGTTTCCCAGTTTGGGAATAGGACAGCTTCTTCGTCGTTCCAATCAAACCAGGATGAATCACTTTGTGAGAAGCTTGATTTGGATACATAAAGTGGTGGAGAATCACCAGGAAGTTGAATAAATCTCATAGGAGTTGGCATGAAGAAGTTATCCCACTTTCAAATCAGGTGATTCCAGTTTCCCAGTTTGGGAATAGCACAGCTTCTTCGTCGTTCCAATCAAACCAGGATGAATCACTTTGTAAGAAGCTTGATTTGGATACATAAAGTGGTGGAGAATCACCAGGAAGTTGAATAAATCTCATAGGAGTTGGGATGAAGAAGTTATCCCACTTTCAAATCAGGTGATTCCAGTTTCCCAGTTTGGGAATAGCACAGCTTCTTCGTCGTTCCAATCAAACCAGGATGAATCACTTTGTGAGAAGCTTGATTTGGATACATAAAGTGGTGGAGAATCACCAGGAAGTTGAATAAATCTCATAGGAGTTGGCATGAAGAAGTTATCCCACTTTCAAATCAGGTGATTCCAGTTTCCCAGTTTGGGAATAGCACAGCTTCTTCGTCGTTCCAATCAAACCAGGATGAATCACTTTGTGAGAAGCTTGATTTGGATACATAAAGTGGTGGAGAATCACCAGGAAGTTGAATAAATCTCATAGGAGTTGGCATGAAGAAGTTATCCCACTTTCAAATCAGGTGATTCCAGTTTCCCAGTTTGGGAATAGCACAGCTTCTTCGTCGTTCCAATCAAACCAGGATGAATCACTTTGTGAGAAGCTTGATTTGGATACATAAAGTGGTGGAGAATCACCAGGAAGTTGAATAAATCTCATAGGAGTTGGGATGAAGAAGTTATCCCACTTTCAAATCAGGTGATTCCAGTTTCCCAGTTTGGGAATAGCACAGCTTCTTCGTCGTTCCAATCAAACCAGGATGAATCACTTTGTGAGAAGCTTGATTTGGATACATAAAGTGGTGGAGAATCACCAGGAAGTTGAATAAATCTCATAGGAGTTGGGATGAAGAAGTTATCCCACTTTCAAATCAGGTGATTCCAGTTTCCCAGTTTGGGAATAGCACAGCTTCTTCGTCGTTCCAATCAAACCAGGATGAATCACTTTGTGAGAAGCTTGATTTGGATACATAAAGTGGTGGAGAATCACCAGGAAGTTGAATAAATCTCATAGGAGTTGGGATGAAGAAGTTATCCCACTTTCAAATCAGGTGATTCCAGTTTCCCAGTTTGGGAATAGCACAGCTTCTTCGTCGTTCCAATCAAACCAGGATGAATCACTTTGTGAGAAGCTTGATTTGGATACATAAAGTGGTGGAGAATCACCAGGAAGTTGAATAAATCTCATAGGAGTTGGCATGAAGAAGTTATCCCACTTTCAAATCAGGTGATTCCAGTTTCCCAGTTTGGGAATAGCACAGCTTCTTCGTCGTTCCAATCAAACCAGGATGAATCACTTTGTGAGAAGCTTGATTTGGATACATAAAGTGGTGGAGAATCACCAGGAAGTTGAATAAATCTCATAGGAGTTGGGATGAAGAAGTTATCCCACTTTCAAATCAGGTGATTCCAGTTTCCCAGTTTGGGAATAGCACAGCTTCTTCGTCGTTCCAATCAAACCAGGATGAATCACTTTGTGAGAAGCTTGATTTGGATACATAAAGTGGTGGAGAATCACCAGGAAGTTGAATAAATCTCATAGGAGTTGGGATGAAGAAGTTATCCCACTTTCAAATCAGGTGATTCCAGTTTCCCAGTTTGGGAATAGCACAGCTTCTTCGTCGTTCCAATCAAACCAGGATGAATCACTTTGTGAGAAGCTTGATTTGGATACATAAAGTGGTGGAGAATCACCAGGAAGTTGAATAAATCTCATAGGAGTTGGCATGAAGAAGTTATCCCACTTTCAAATCAGGTGATTCCAGTTTCCCAGTTTGGGAATAGCACAGCTTCTTCGTCGTTCCAATCAAACCAGGATGAATCACTTTGTGAGAAGCTTGATTTGGATACATAAAGTGGTGGAGAATCACCAGGAAGTTGAATAAATCTCATAGGAGTTGGGATGAAGAAGTTATCCCACTTTCAAATCAGGTGATTCCAGTTTCCCAGTTTGGGAATAGCACAGCTTCTTCGTCGTTCCAATCAAACCAGGATGAATCACTTTGTGAGAAGCTTGATTTGGATACATAAAGTGGTGGAGAATCACCAGGAAGTTGAATAAATCTCATAGGAGTTGGGATGAAGAAGTTATCCCACTTTCAAATCAGGTGATTCCAGTTTCCCAGTTTGGGAATAGCACAGCTTCTTCGTCGTTCCAATCAAACCAGGATGAATCACTTTGTGAGAAGCTTGATTTGGATACATAAAGTGGTGGAGAATCACCAGGAAGTTGAATAAATCTCATAGGAGTTGGGATGAAGAAGTTATCCCACTTTCAAATCAGGTGATTCCAGTTTCCCAGTTTGGGAATAGCACAGCTTCTTCGTCGTTCCAATCAAACCAGGATGAATCACTTTGTGAGAAGCTTGATTTGGATACATAAAGTGGTGGAGAATCACCAGGAAGTTGAATAAATCTCATAGGAGTTGGCATGAAGAAGTTATCCCACTTTCAAATCAGGTGATTCCAGTTTCCCAGTTTGGGAATAGCACAGCTTCTTCGTCGTTCCAATCAAACCAGGATGAATCACTTTGTGAGAAGCTTGATTTGGATACATAAAGTGGTGGAGAATCACCAGGAAGTTGAATAAATCTCATAGGAGTTGGGATGAAGAAGTTATCCCACTTTCAAATCAGGTGATTCCAGTTTCCCAGTTTGGGAATAGCACAGCTTCTTCGTCGTTCCAATCAAACCAGGATGAATCACTTTGTGAGAAGCTTGATTTGGATACATAAAGTGGTGGAGAATCACCAGGAAGTTGAATAAATCTCATAGGAGTTGGCATGAAGAAGTTATCCCACTTTCAAATCAGGTGATTCCAGTTTCCCAGTTTGGGAATAGCACAGCTTCTTCGTCGTTCCAATCAAACCAGGATGAATCACTTTGTAAGAAGCTTGATTTGGATACATAAAGTGGTGGAGAATCACCAGGAAGTTGAATAAATCTCATAGGAGTTGGGATGAAGAAGTTATCCCACTTTCAAATCAGGTGATTCCAGTTTCCCAGTTTGGGAATAGCACAGCTTCTTCGTCGTTCCAATCAAACCAGGATGAATCACTTTGTGAGAAGCTTGATTTGGATACATAAAGTGGTGGAGAATCACCAGGAAGTTGAATAAATCTCATAGGAGTTGGCATGAAGAAGTTATCCCACTTTCAAATCAGGTGATTCCAGTTTCCCAGTTTGGGAATAGCACAGCTTCTTCGTCGTTCCAATCAAACCAGGATGAATCACTTTGTGAGAAGCTTGATTTGGATACATAAAGTGGTGGAGAATCACCAGGAAGTTGAATAAATCTCATAGGAGTTGGCATGAAGAAGTTATCCCACTTTCAAATCAGGTGATTCCAGTTTCCCAGTTTGGGAATAGCACAGCTTCTTCGTCGTTCCAATCAAACCAGGATGAATCACTTTGTGAGAAGCTTGATTTGGATACATAAAGTGGTGGAGAATCACCAGGAAGTTGAATAAATCTCATAGGAGTTGGGATGAAGAAGTTATCCCACTTTCAAATCAGGTGATTCCAGTTTCCCAGTTTGGGAATAGCACAGCTTCTTCGTCGTTCCAATCAAACCAGGATGAATCACTTTGTGAGAAGCTTGATTTGGATACATAAAGTGGTGGAGAATCACCAGGAAGTTGAATAAATCTCATAGGAGTTGGGATGAAGAAGTTATCCCACTTTCAAATCAGGTGATTCCAGTTTCCCAGTTTGGGAATAGCACAGCTTCTTCGTCGTTCCAATCAAACCAGGATGAATCACTTTGTGAGAAGCTTGATTTGGATACATAAAGTGGTGGAGAATCACCAGGAAGTTGAATAAATCTCATAGGAGTTGGGATGAAGAAGTTATCCCACTTTCAAATCAGGTGATTCCAGTTTCCCAGTTTGGGAATAGCACAGCTTCTTCGTCGTTCCAATCAAACCAGGATGAATCACTTTGTGAGAAGCTTGATTTGGATACATAAAGTGGTGGAGAATCACCAGGAAGTTGAATAAATCTCATAGGAGTTGGCATGAAGAAGTTATCCCACTTTCAAATCAGGTGATTCCAGTTTCCCAGTTTGGGAATAGCACAGCTTCTTCGTCGTTCCAATCAAACCAGGATGAATCACTTTGTGAGAAGCTTGATTTGGATACATAAAGTGGTGGAGAATCACCAGGAAGTTGAATAAATCTCATAGGAGTTGGGATGAAGAAGTTATCCCACTTTCAAATCAGGTGATTCCAGTTTCCCAGTTTGGGAATAGCACAGCTTCTTCGTCGTTCCAATCAAACCAGGATGAATCACTTTGTGAGAAGCTTGATTTGGATACATAAAGTGGTGGAGAATCACCAGGAAGTTGAATAAATCTCATAGGAGTTGGGATGAAGAAGTTATCCCACTTTCAAATCAGGTGATTCCAGTTTCCCAGTTTGGGAATAGCACAGCTTCTTCGTCGTTCCAATCAAACCAGGATGAATCACTTTGTAAGAAGCTTGATTTGGATACATAAAGTGGTGGAGAATCACCAGGAAGTTGAATAAATCTCATAGGAGTTGGGATGAAGAAGTTATCCCACTTTCAAATCAGGTGATTCCAGTTTCCCAGTTTGGGAATAGCACAGCTTCTTCGTCGTTCCAATCAAACCAGGATGAATCACTTTGTGAGAAGCTTGATTTGGATACATAAAGTGGTGGAGAATCACCAGGAAGTTGAATAAATCTCATAGGAGTTGGCATGAAGAAGTTATCCCACTTTCAAATCAGGTGATTCCAGTTTCCCAGTTTGGGAATAGCACAGCTTCTTCGTCGTTCCAATCAAACCAGGATGAATCACTTTGTGAGAAGCTTGATTTGGATACATAAAGTGGTGGAGAATCACCAGGAAGTTGAATAAATCTCATAGGAGTTGGCATGAAGAAGTTATCCCACTTTCAAATCAGGTGATTCCAGTTTCCCAGTTTGGGAATAGCACAGCTTCTTCGTCGTTCCAATCAAACCAGGATGAATCACTTTGTGAGAAGCTTGATTTGGATACATAAAGTGGTGGAGAATCACCAGGAAGTTGAATAAATCTCATAGGAGTTGGGATGAAGAAGTTATCCCACTTTCAAATCAGGTGATTCCAGTTTCCCAGTTTGGGAATAGCACAGCTTCTTCGTCGTTCCAATCAAACCAGGATGAATCACTTTGTGAGAAGCTTGATTTGGATACATAAAGTGGTGGAGAATCACCAGGAAGTTGAATAAATCTCATAGGAGTTGGGATGAAGAAGTTATCCCACTTTCAAATCAGGTGATTCCAGTTTCCCAGTTTGGGAATAGCACAGCTTCTTCGTCGTTCCAATCAAACCAGGATGAATCACTTTGTGAGAAGCTTGATTTGGATACATAAAGTGGTGGAGAATCACCAGGAAGTTGAATAAATCTCATAGGAGTTGGGATGAAGAAGTTATCCCACTTTCAAATCAGGTGATTCCAGTTTCCCAGTTTGGGAATAGCACAGCTTCTTCGTCGTTCCAATCAAACCAGGATGAATCACTTTGTGAGAAGCTTGATTTGGATACATAAAGTGGTGGAGAATCACCAGGAAGTTGAATAAATCTCATAGGAGTTGGCATGAAGAAGTTATCCCACTTTCAAATCAGGTGATTCCAGTTTCCCAGTTTGGGAATAGCACAGCTTCTTCGTCGTTCCAATCAAACCAGGATGAATCACTTTGTGAGAAGCTTGATTTGGATACATAAAGTGGTGGAGAATCACCAGGAAGTTGAATAAATCTCATAGGAGTTGGGATGAAGAAGTTATCCCACTTTCAAATCAGGTGATTCCAGTTTCCCAGTTTGGGAATAGCACAGCTTCTTCGTCGTTCCAATCAAACCAGGATGAATCACTTTGTGAGAAGCTTGATTTGGATACATAAAGTGGTGGAGAATCACCAGGAAGTTGAATAAATCTCATAGGAGTTGGGATGAAGAAGTTATCCCACTTTCAAATCAGGTGATTCCAGTTTCCCAGTTTGGGAATAGCACAGCTTCTTCGTCGTTCCAATCAAACCAGGATGAATCACTTTGTAAGAAGCTTGATTTGGATACATAAAGTGGTGGAGAATCACCAGGAAGTTGAATAAATCTCATAGGAGTTGGGATGAAGAAGTTATCCCACTTTCAAATCAGGTGATTCCAGTTTCCCAGTTTGGGAATAGCACAGCTTCTTCGTCGTTCCAATCAAACCAGGATGAATCACTTTGTGAGAAGCTTGATTTGGATACATAAAGTGGTGGAGAATCACCAGGAAGTTGAATAAATCTCATAGGAGTTGGCATGAAGAAGTTATCCCACTTTCAAATCAGGTGATTCCAGTTTCCCAGTTTGGGAATAGCACAGCTTCTTCGTCGTTCCAATCAAACCAGGATGAATCACTTTGTGAGAAGCTTGATTTGGATACATAAAGTGGTGGAGAATCACCAGGAAGTTGAATAAATCTCATAGGAGTTGGGATGAAGAAGTTATCCCACTTTCAAATCAGGTGATTCCAGTTTCCCAGTTTGGGAATAGCACAGCTTCTTCGTCGTTCCAATCAAACCAGGATGAATCACTTTGTGAGAAGCTTGATTTGGATACATAAAGTGGTGGAGAATCACCAGGAAGTTGAATAAATCTCATAGGAGTTGGGATGAAGAAGTTATCCCACTTTCAAATCAGGTGATTCCAGTTTCCCAGTTTGGGAATAGCACAGCTTCTTCGTCGTTCCAATCAAACCAGGATGAATCACTTTGTGAGAAGCTTGATTTGGATACATAAAGTGGTGGAGAATCACCAGGAAGTTGAATAAATCTCATAGGAGTTGGATGAAGAAGTTATCCCACTTTCAAATCAGGTGATTCCAGTTTCCCAGTTTGGGAATAGCACAGCTTCTTCGTCGTTCCAATCAAACCAGGATGAATCACTTTGTGAGAAGCTTGATTTGGATACATAAAGTGGTGGAGAATCACCAGGAAGTTGAATAAATCTCATAGGAGTTGGCATGAAGAAGTTATCCCACTTTCAAATCAGGTGATTCCAGTTTCCCAGTTTGGGAATAGCACAGCTTCTTCGTCGTTCCAATCAAACCAGGATGAATCACTTTGTGAGAAGCTTGATTTGGATACATAAAGTGGTGGAGAATCACCAGGAAGTTGAATAAATCTCATAGGAGTTGGGATGAAGAAGTTATCCCACTTTCAAATCAGGTGATTCCAGTTTCCCAGTTTGGGAATAGCACAGCTTCTTCGTCGTTCCAATCAAACCAGGATGAATCACTTTGTGAGAAGCTTGATTTGGATACATAAAGTGGTGGAGAATCACCAGGAAGTTGAATAAATCTCATAGGAGTTGGGATGAAGAAGTTATCCCACTTTCAAATCAGGTGATTCCAGTTTCCCAGTTTGGGAATAGCACAGCTTCTTCGTCGTTCCAATCAAACCAGGATGAATCACTTTGTGAGAAGCTTGATTTGGATACATAAAGTGGTGGAGAATCACCAGGAAGTTGAATAAATCTCATAGGAGTTGGGATGAAGAAGTTATTCCCCTTTCAAATTGTTGAGATGAGGAGATGAAGAGTGGATACATGGATAGAGGAAGGGATTTGGAGCAGGCAGTAACTTGGAGATTTACCACAGTAACTTTATTGTTACTGTGGTAACTGAGTTAAAAGACTTGGGAAGTTACCTTGCATCTATGTGAAGAGTGAATCACGCCAGGAGGAGTCTGAATAAGCAAGGAGGAGTTTGGATAAGGTCTGGTCAAGGCTAGAGAGCTTTAGACAGGCTGGCACCAGCTGGAAAGCTAAAGCAAGATGCCCAAGCATGTGAGGAACCTTATTGGCTAGTTTAAATCAAGCATCTTTGACTACACATGCTTCTTATCCTAGCTAGAGTGAACCTGGACGAATTGATGTATCCCTAATCTATATGTGTTGTAAACTCTCTCATTAATCAATCTAATGGAGTTTTTGAGTCTCTCTCTATTCTCTCACTAAAATCTCTTAATCTCTTTAATCTTTTCATCTGATTATCCTGGATTAGTTGAATCATGCTCTAATACACAAAAGTGTATATGGTATCAGAGCCAGGTTGCGCAAAGTGGGAGAGTGTGATTCCTTTTTCTTAAAATTATTGAGTGTTCTTGAGTGTTCTTGGTGTTCTTAACTTCTGGTTTCATTATCTTGGTGGCGTGAGAGGTTCTGGTGAATCCAAATCATCTCAACATGGAAATGGAGCACAGACCTGAGTCAACTGTGAAGACTGAAGAGGAGAGGCATGGCGAGTGGTCAAGGTGGGCTAAAAGAGCTTTGGAAAGCTGTGGGTTATGGAGTAGTCATGGAAAGGGGAAACCTTTCATGGAAATGGCTACTGAAGAAGGTCAGACAAGAGGTCTGAAGCTGGGAAATGAAGTTGTTCAAGGAAACACTACAAAGAGTGAGATTGAAGCAACTTTAGGCAAGTCCAAGCTTGTGAGAGTCGTTGAGGACAGAGGGGTGATCCGCGGCTTGAGACAAGGAAAGGATGAGTGTTATCAGCTTGTGGGAAGGCTGAGAGAAGTGTGGTCAGAGCTAGATGTGGTGAAGACACACACATCAAATCCGAGATGTAGTCAAGAAAGGAGGAAGCAAGATGTGATCTTCAGCTTCCTTATGGAAGAGGTATGTGAGCTTGTTAAATATACTTGTGATGTGTGGGAAATGAACAGGAAGCCAGAAAGATGGAAGGGAGGTACAAGCTGTAAGAGGGGAAGGTTGAGAAAACTTTCTAAGGAGTGGTTAATGAAGAGAAGGGTATGGAGAAAGGATAGCGAGTCTGAGCACTTAAGTGGCAGGATGAGTGTAATCTTGAAGAGAATCAAGGATGTACTTCAGCAGATGGTTATAGGAGAGTGTTCATACTCAGCTTACATGGGAGAAACAGTAGGAGACAGTGCGGATATGAGAGGAATGGATACCAAGAGGGCAGATGAGTGTGTGACAAAGAAGGAATGGGATGAGTTGGTTAAGCATGTGTATGCTTTGGCTACGACCCGGAGTCTGGGTGCTCCTGCCAAAGCATCCACATCTAAACCCATCATCATTGACTCTGGAGCAACACACCACATGATCAGTGACAAGAGACTAATCAGTGAGGTTAAAGCAGCAACAGGGAGTGTCATGATAGCCAATGGTACCAGGATCCCAATAGAAGGAGTGGGAAACCTCAAGCTGTTTGAGAAGAACTCCACTGCCTTCTACCTACCTCAGTTTACATCCAATCTAATCTCAGTTAAGAAGGCTACAGTTGATCTGGATTGTCAAGTGGTTTTCAGACCAAATGAAGTTGAGTTCCAGGATTTGAAGACTGGAAGGGTTATTGGCAGAGGAGACAGCAAGCATCAGCTCTATCATCTCCAAACAACTGAGGCGCCTAGTCCTGTGGAGTCTGTGTGTTTAAGCAGCACAACGGATAGGTGTGATAATCTCACATGGCATGCAAGGCTGGGACATCCTCATGCCAAGGCAATTGAACTGATTCTACCAAGTATGGCGTTCAATCACTTGGAGTGTGAAGCTTGTATACTTGGAAAGCACTGTAGGACTGTCTTCCCAACATCAGAAACCAGATATGAGAATTGCTTTGATCTGGTGCATTCAGACGTGTGGACAGCTCCCTGTATGTCTAGAGACAGCCATAAGTACTTTGTGACTTTCATTGATGAGAAGTCAAAGTACACATGGATCACCATGATTCCCTCCAAAGACAGAGTCCTAGAAGCCTTCATGAACTTCCAAGCATATGTTACTAATCAGTACAATGCCACTGTGAAGATTCTGAGGTCTGATAATGGAGGAGAATACACTAGCAATGCTTTCAAGAGTCATCTTGCAAAGCATGGGATTGTGCAACAAACTAGCTGTCCTTACACACCACAACAAAATGGGGTGGCTGAGAGGAAGAACAGACATTTGATGGAGGTTGCGAGATCAATCATGTTCCACATGAATGTCCCTAAGAGGTTTTGGAGTGATGCTGTTCAGACTGCTTGCTATCTCATCAATAGAGTGCCAACCCGTGTCTTGAAGAAACTGTCTCCCTTTGAAGTATTGAACAAGACCAAGCCACACATTGATCATTTGAGAGTCTTTGGGTGCTTATGTTATGTGATGATTCCCGGAGAAAGAAGGAACAAGCTAGAAGCAAAGAGTACTAAAGCTATGTTCATTGGGTACTCAATCACTCAGAAAGGCTACAAATGTTATGATCCAATAACTAGGAGGGTTATGGTATCTAGAGAAGTGAAGTTTGTTGAGTCTAAAGGGTATTATGAGGAGAAGAAATGGGAAGACCTAGAGGATCTGTCCCGAGCTCCATCAGAGAAGGCAACAACATTGAGGGTGTTGTTGGAGAGGCTAGGGATAGGATTATCCCAAGATCAGGAACCAGGAAGAACAGGACCTACTAATCAAGCTGGAGAAGCTGGAGGAACAACTCCTCTTGATCATGAGAGGGGGAATGGATCTGAATCAGGGGAGCAGGAGCATAACCAAGAGGATTCAGGTCAGCATGATCAGGAGGAGACACAGGAAGTAGAGAGTGGAGCTCAGTCAGGTGGAAATGAGCAGGGAGAACCTGCTGGAAATGAGCAGGGAGAACCTACTG
Source organism: Brassica napus (assembly GCF_020379485.1). Classification (NCBI taxonomy): domain Eukaryota; kingdom Viridiplantae; phylum Streptophyta; class Magnoliopsida; order Brassicales; family Brassicaceae; genus Brassica; species Brassica napus. The sequence goes on along the minus strand of NW_026016553.1, from coordinate 50,835 downwards.
GTTTAAGAGAGGAAGCACAAGAGAATGTTCAGGCTGAAGAACAGGTTGAGACCTTGCGGAGGAGCACAAGGATAAGGAGGGATCCTTCCAACTGGGTAAACACGAGAGTGTACTACAATGCCCAGGCTGTGGAGCATCCCTCTCAAGCCATGTGTTCCTTTGCTGAGTTTCCAGAAGAGCACATGGTGTTTATGTGTAACTTGGATGAGAATGAGATACCAAGATCTTATGAAGAAGCTATGAAGCACAAGGTTTGGAGAGATTCAGTAGGAGATGAAAGGGATGCAATGATCAGGAATGACACTTGGTATGAGAGTGAATTACCTAGAGGGAAGAAGGCAGTTTCAAGCAGATGGATCTTCACCATTAAATATCTTGCAAATGGGGAGATAGATAGGCACAAGACCAGGCTGGTTGCAAGAGGATTTACACAGACTTATGGAGAAGATTACATTGATACTTTTGCACCAGTGGCCAAGCTTCACACAATTCGAATTGTGTTATCCATTGCAACAAACTTGGAGTGGGATTTGTGGCAGATGGATGTGAAGAATGCTTTCCTGCAAGGTGAGCTAGAAGATGAGGTATATATGCTTCCTCCTCCTGGTCTTGAGCATCTAGTAAAGCCAGGAAATGTTTTGAGATTGAAGAAAGCTATATATGGGTTGAAGCAGTCTCCTAGAGCCTGGTACAGGAAGCTGAGTACAACACTCAATGGGAGAGGGTTCAGGAAGTCTGAACTAGATCACACACTCTTCACACTGGTCGGGCCATCAGGGATCATTGTGATTCTAGTGTATGTGGATGATTTGATTATCACAGGGAGTGATAAGGCTGGGATTAAAGCCACTAAAGAGTTTCTCAGGTCAGTATTTGATATCAAAGACTTGGGAGAGATGAAGTATTTCTTGGGGATTGAGATATGCAGATCAAAGGAGGGTTTGTTCATGTCTCAAAGGAAGTATGCAATGGATATGCTAAAGGAAGCTGATGTGCTTGGAGGAAAGATAGCTAAGACACCTCTTGAGGAGGGGTATAAGGTCTTGCGTGAGGGGGAGGTTGAAGAGAACCAGTTGTTTGAGGATGCTAAGCTGTATAGGAGGATGGTTGGAAAGCTGATCTACTTGACGATTACAAGACCTGATATATGCTTTGCAGTGAATCAAGTGAGCCAGCATATGCAGGCACCAAAGGTTCATCATTGGAAGATGGTTGATAGGATACTGAGGTATTTGAGTGGCACGTCTGGTCAAGGAGTTTGGATGGGTTGTAATGGCAGTACAGAAGTGGTTGGATATTGTGATGCTGATTGGGCAGGAGATAGAGTGGACAGGAGATCAACTACTGGGTATTGTACATTCATTGGAGGGAACTTGGTCACTTGGAAGAGTAAGAAGCAGAAGGTTATCTCCTGTTCAAGTGCTGAAGCTGAGTATAGAGCCATGTTGAAGCTGACAAACGAGTTGGTGTGGATCAAGGGGATCTTGAAGCATTTGGAGATTGAGCAGAGTACTCCTATGACAATGCATTGTGACAATCAAGCAGCTATCCACATTGCTTCTAACTCAGTCTTTCATGAGAGGACGAAGCATATAGAAGTTGATTGTCACAAGGTGAGGCAGATGATTATACTTGGAGTGATATTGCCATGTTATACAAGAAGTGAAGATCAGCTTGCAGATGTGTTTACTAAGGCAGCGAGAGTAAAGACAATGGAGTCCATACTATCAAGACTTGGACTCATTGATCTTACTCCTAGGAGCTGAGCCCCTTAACCATGGAGTCTCCACTCTTTTTCCCTCATCAAGGTTTTATCCCATTGGGTTTTCCTTGGTGAGGTTTTTAATGAGGGAGGTCTTCATGGTTTCCAAGCTTGACTTGTTCTACATGGTCAAGCTTGAGGGGGAGTGTTGAGATGAGGAGATGAAGAGTGGATACATGGATAGAGGAAGGGATTTGGAGCAGGCAGTAACTTGGAGATTTACCACAGTAACTTTATTGTTACTGTGGTAACTGAGTTAAAAGACTTGGGAAGTTACCTTGCATCTATGTGAAGAGTGAATCACGCCAGGAGGAGTCTGAATAAGCAAGGAGGAGTTTGGATAAGGTCTGGTCAAGGCTAGAGAGCTTTAGACAGGCTGGCACCAGCTGGAAAGCTAAAGCAAGATGCCCAAGCATGTGAGGAACCTTATTGGCTAGTTTAAATCAAGCATCTTTGACTACACATGCTTCTTATCCTAGCTAGAGTGAACCTGGACGAATTGATGTATCCCTAATCTATATGTGTTGTAAACTCTCTCATTAATCAAACTAATGGAGTTTTGAGTCTCTCTCTATTCTCTCACTAAAATCTCTTAATCTCTTTAATCTTTTCATCTGATTATCCTGGATTAGTTGAATCATGCTCTAATACACAAAAGTGTATACAAATCAGGTGATTCCAGTTTTCCAGTTTGGGAATAGCACAGCTTCATCGTCGTTCCAATCAAACCAGGATGAATCACTTTGTGAGAAGCTTGATTTGGATACATAAAGTGGTGGAGAATCACCAGGAAATTGAATAAATCTCATAGGAGTTGGCAAGAAGAAGTTATCCCACTTTCAAATCAGGTGATTCCAGTTTCCCAGTTTGGGAATAGCACAGCTTCTTCGTCGTTCCAATCAAACCAGGATGAATCACTTTGTGAGAAGCTTGATTTGGATACATAAAGTGGTGGAGAATCACCAGGAAGTTGAATAAATCTCATAGGAGTTGGGATGAAGAAGTTATCCCACTTTCAAATCAGGTGATTCCAGTTTCCCAGTTTGGGAATAGGACAGCTTCTTCGTCGTTCCAATCAAACCAGGATGAATCACTTTGTGAGAAGCTTGATTTGGATACATAAAGTGGTGGAGAATCACCAGGAAGTTGAATAAATCTCATAGGAGTTGGAAAGAAGAAGTTATCCCACTTTCAAATCAGGTGATTCCAGTTTCCCAGTTTGGGAATAGGACAGCTTCTTCGTCGTTCCAATCAAACCAGGATGAATCACTTTGTGAGAAGCTTGATTTGGATACATAAAGTGGTGGAGAATCACCAGGAAGTTGAATAAATCTCATAGGAGTTGGCAAGAAGAAGTTATCCCACTTTCAAATCAGGTGATTCCAGTTTCCCAGTTTGGGAATAGGACAGCTTCTTCGTCGTTCCAATCAAACCAGGATGAATCACTTTGTGAGAAGCTTGATTTTGATACATAAAGTGGTGGAGAATCACCAGGAAGTTGAATAAATCTCATAGGAGTTGGGATGAAGAAGTTATCCCACTTTCAAATCAGGTGATTCCAGTTTCCCAGTTTGGGAATAGCACAGCTTCTTCGTCGTTCCAATCAAACCAGGATGAATCACTTTGTGAGAAGCTTGATTTGGATACATAAAGTGGTGGAGAATCACCAGGAAGTTGAATAAATCTCATAGGAGGTTGAAAGAAGAAGTTATCCCACTTTCAAATCAGGTGATTCCAGTTTCCCAGTTTGGGAATAGGACAGCTTCTTCGTCGTTCCAATCAAACCAGGATGAATCACTTTGTGAGAAGCTTGATTTTGATACATAAAGTGGTGGAGAATCACCAGGAAGTTGAATAAATCTCATAGGAGTTGGGATGAAGAAGTTATCCCACTTTCAAATCAGGTGATTCCAGTTTCCCAGTTTGGGAATAGCACAGCTTCATCGTCGTTCCAATCAAACCAGGATGAATCACTTTGTGAGAAGCTTGATTTGGATACATAAAGTGGTGGAGAATCACCAGGAAGTTGAATAAATCTCATAGGAGTTGGGATGAAGAAGTTATTCCCCTTTCAAATCAGGTGATTCCAGTTTTCCAGTTTGGGAATAGCACAGCTTCATCGTCGTTCCAATCAAACCAGGATGAATCACTTTGTGAGAAGCTTGATTTGGATACATAAAGTGGTGGAGAATCACCAGGAAGTTGAATAAATCTCATAGGAGTTGGCAAGAAGAAGTTATCCCACATTCAAATCAGGTGATTCCAGTTTCCCAGTTTGGGAATAGCACAGCTTCATCGTCGTTCCAATCAAACCAGGATGAATCACTTTGTGAGAAGCTTGATTTGGATACATAAAGTGGTGGAGAATCACCAGGAAGTTGAATAAATCTCATAGGAGTTGGGATGAAGAAGTTATCCCACTTTCAAATCAGGTGATTCCAGTTTCCCAGTTTGGGAATAGGACAGCTTCTTCGTCGTTCCTATCAAACCAGGATGAATCACTTTGTGAGAAGCTTGATTTGGATACATAAAGTGGTGGAGAATCACCAGGAAGTTGAATAAATCTCATAGGAGTTGGAAAGAAGAAGTTATCCCACTTTCAAATCAGGTGATTCCAGTTTCCCAGTTTGGGAATAGGACAGCTTCTTCGTCGTTCCAATCAAACCAGGATGAATCACTTTGTGAGAAGCTTGATTTGGATACATAAAGTGGTGGAGAATCACCAGGAAGTTGAATAAATCTCATAGGAGTTGGCAAGAAGAAGTTATCCCACTTTCAAATCAGGTGATTCCAGTTTCCCAGTTTGGGAATAGCACAGCTTCATCGTCGTTCCAATCAAACCAGGATGAATCACTTTGTGAGAAGCTTGATTTGGATACATAAAGTGGTGGAGAATCACCAGGAAGTTGAATAAATCTCATAGGAGTTGGCAAGAAGAAGTTATCCCACTTTCAAATCAGGTGATTCCAGTTTCCCAGTTTGGGAATAGCACAGCTTCATCGTCGTTCCAATCAAACCAGGATGAATCACTTTGTGAGAAGCTTGATTTGGATACATAAAGTGGTGGAGAATCACCAGGAAGTTGAATAAATCTCATAGGAGTTGGGATGAAGAAGTTATCCCACTTTCAAATCAGGTGATTCCAGTTTCCCAGTTTGGGAATAGCACAGCTTCTTCGTCGTTCCAATCAAACCAGGATGAATCACTTTGTGAGAAGCTTGATTTGGATACATAAAGTGGTGGAGAATCACCAGGAAGTTGAATAAATCTCATAGGAGTTGGGATGAAGAAGTTATCCCCTTTCAAATCAGGTGATTCCAGTTTTCCAGTTTGGGAATAGCACAGCTTCTTCGTCGTTCCAATCAAACCAGGATGAATCACTTTGTGAGAAGCTTGATTTGGATACATAAAGTGGTGGAGAATCACCAGGAAGTTGAATAAATCTCATAGGAGTTGGCAAGAAGAAGTTATCCCACATTCAAATCAGGTGATTCCAGTTTCCCAGTTTGGGAATAGCACAGCTTCTTCGTCGTTCCAATCAAACCAGGATGAATCACTTTGTGAGAAGCTTGATTTGGATACATAAGTGGTGGAGAATCACCAGGAAGTTGAATAAATCTCATAGGAGTTGGGATGAAGAAGTTATCCCACTTTCAAATCAGGTGATTCCAGTTTCCCAGTTTGGGAATAGGACAGCTTCTTCGTCGTTCCTATCAAACCAGGATGAATCACTTTGTGAGAAGCTTGATTTGGATACATAAAGTGGTGGAGAATCACCAGGAAGTTGAATAAATCTCATAGGAGTTGGAAAGAAGAAGTTATCCCACTTTCAAATCAGGTGATTCCAGTTTCCCAGTTTGGGAATAGGACAGCTTCTTCGTCGTTCCAATCAAACCAGGATGAATCACTTTGTAAGAAGCTTGATTTGGATACATAAAGTGGTGGAGAATCACCAGGAAGTTGAATAAATCTCATAGGAGTTGGGATGAAGAAGTTATTCCCACTTTCAAATCAGGTGATTCAGTTTCCCAGTTTGGGAATAGCACAGCTTCATCGTCGTTCCAATCAAACCAGGATGAATCACTTTGTGAAAAGCTTGATTTGGATACATAAAGTGGTGGAGAATCACCAGGAAGTTGAATAAATCTCATAGGAGTTGGCAAGAAGAAGTTATCCCACATTCAAATCAGGTGATTCCAGTTTCCCAGTTTGGGAATAGCACAGCTTCATCGTCGTTCCAATCAAACCAGGATGAATCACTTTGTGAGAAGCTTGATTTGGATACATAAAGTGGTGGAGAATCACCAGGAAGTTGAATAAATCTCATAGGAGTTGGCAAGAAGAAGTTATCCCACATTCAAATCAGGTGATTCCAGTTTCCCAGTTTGGGAATAGCACAGCTTCTTCGTCGTTCCAATCAAACCAGGATGAATCACTTTGTGAGAAGCTGATTTGGATACATAAAGTGGTGGAGAATCACCAGGAAGTTGAATAAATCTCATAGGAGTTGGGATGAAGAAGTTATCCCACTTTCAAATCAGGTGATTCCAGTTTCCCAGTTTGGGAATAGCACAGCTTCATCGTCGTTCCAATCAAACCAGGATGAATCACTTTGTGAGAAGCTTGATTTGGATACATAAAGTGGTGGAGAATCACCAGGAAGTTGAATAAATCTCATAGGAGTTGGGATGAAGAAGTTATCCCCTTTCAAATCAGGTGATTCCAGTTTTCCAGTTTGGGAATAGCACAGCTTCTTCGTCGTTCCAATCAAACCAGGATGAATCACTTTGTGAGAAGCTTGATTTGGATACATAAAGTGGTGGAGAATCACCAGGAAGTTGAATAAATCTCATAGGAGTTGGGATGAAGAAGTTATTCCCCTTTCAAATCAGGTGATTCCAGTTTTCCAGTTTGGGAATAGCACAGCTTCATCGTCGTTCCAATCAAACCAGGATGAATCACTTTGTGAGAAGCTTGATTTGGATACATAAAGTGGTGGAGAATCACCAGGAAATTGAATAAATCTCATAGGAGTTGGCAAGAAGAAGTTATCCCACATTCAAATCAGGTGATTCCAGTTTCCCAGTTTGGGAATAGCACAGCTTCATCGTCGTTCCAATCAAACCAGGATGAATCACTTTGTGAGAAGCTTAATTTGGATACATAAAGTGGTGGAGAATCACCAGGAAGTTGAATAAATCTCATAGGAGTTGGGATGAAGAAGTTATCCCACTTTCAAATCAGGTGATTCCAGTTTCCCAGTTTGGGAATAGGACAGCTTCTTCGTCGTTCCTATCAAACCAGGATGAATCACTTTGTGAGAAGCTTGATTTGGATACATAAAGTGGTGGAGAATCACCAGGAAGTTGAATAAATTGTTGAGATGAGAGAATAAAGAGTTGATATATTGAGAGAGGAAGAGAGTTGGAGTAGACAGTAACTTTGGAGTTTTACTGTGGTAACTTTAGTTTAACCACAGTAACAACTTGGGAAGTTATCTGATGGCATGAGAAGGTAACTTAGTGAAGGGAAGAGAGTAAACTCGACCAAAGAGGATAAGGAAGGATAAGGGAGCACTTTGACAGCCTGTATGATGCTGGAAAGGAGAGGATGCTTTTCTACTAGTGCAAGCATGTGAGAAAGCACAGCCAAGTGATTCAAAAGGAGTTCCAGCCTGTCCTTTGACTACACATGCTTATACATTTCGAAATTCCTTGTTGCTCTCTCTTTATATACTTGTAAACCCTCATCAGTATTAATTAATGGAGTTTTGAGTCTCTCTCTCTTAAGTCTCTCTCTTGTTCTTAATCTCCAATCTCTTTAATTCTCAGATTAGAGTTAATCACTCTTTAAATCATCAAATCTAATATGGTATCAGAGCCAGGTTACTTTAAAAGGAGAGAGTGATTTCGTTTTTCTAAATGTTCTTGAGTGTTCTTGAGTGTTCTTGAGAGTTCTTGAGATTTTTCAAGAGCTAGATCCTTTAAAAGTCAAGTTTGTGTCTGTTGGTGTTTCTTTTGGAGAGTCAGCTTCAAGGGAGTCCCTTTAGGTGTTTGACAAGGTCAGAAGATGGGTCTAGCTTGTGGTTCAGCAAGGCGTGAAGAGATGGAAGAGAGAGGGAATGAGTGGGGGTGGTTCTCACAAATGAAAACGACTCTGAAGAGGTGTGGAGTTTGGAGAAACCATGAGAAGGAAGAGTCTTTGAAGGGTAAAGCTGCTGAGAAAGATCAGACAGCAAGAGAAACAAGTGGAAATTGCTTTAGTCTTGAAGAAAGTACACTGCTTGAGAAGATTGAAGATGTTTATGAGAACAAGATCAGTCTTAGGAGAGTGTATGAAGTCAAGAAGGTGATTAGTGGAGGTAAACCAGGAAGAGAAGAGTTCAATAACCATGTGAGGAAGCTACAACATTTGTGGGTTGAACTACAAGGGTTGAGATCCCATGTGGATGGGGATACTACACAAGAGCAAGAGACGGTCTTGAAGCTCTTGGCGAGCATGGAGTCATCATATGGGTGGCTGGTAGAGATGGTTCTAAGAGGGGAACAGCTTCCGGAAATGGAAGAGATTTGTGGGCTTATAAGAAGGGCGTATGAGATAATGAGAGATGATGAGAGGCTAACCATGAGTAGGATATGAGATTAGAGAGTAGAATAGGTATTGAGAGATTAAGAGAGATTTGGTAAGAGATTAAGAGAGGTTTAGAAGAGATTGTGAGAGAAATGGGGAGATTAAGTATGATCCATGATGAACAAGAGAGAGAGACTAGAGAGAGAGTAACATAACTCGCATTCTTTAATTAATGAGAGAGTGTTTACAATATATAGGAGGTGATACTAGGGTTTAAGAAGAGACTAAGCATGTGAGGTCAAGTCTAAGGGAGCCTTTAATTTGAACCGGACCAATGAGCCTCTCCACACGCGTGGTCACTATGCTAAAAGTGAACCTTATCCTTCCAGCCTGTGCCAGCCTGTAGAGACGCTCTTCCTCTATCCATAAACGGTCATATGCCTTCTTTGGTCAAGGCAAAACATGATCAGACCGTGAACTTCTTCTCGCGGTAACATTTCTTTACCGCTTGGTCGATACCGTCTGTACGGCCGTACGGCCATGGTACGGACCTGTACGGACCGGTACGGACGGTTCTCCCTAAGGCCAATCCTTCTCCTCTTCTCCACATCACAACCTCTTCAACCCTGAACAACTCTCCTCATATTCCTCAGCTCATCTCAACACTCCCCCTCAAGCTTGACCATGTGGAACAAGTCAAGCTTGGAAGGATCATGAGCTCCTCCTCATTAAAAACCTCATCAAAGAAAACCCATTGGGACAAAACTCTGATGAGGGAAAAAGAGTAAGGACCTCATGATCAGGAGAGTGTATAGATCAGCCCTTAGGCGAAAGATCAAGGAGTCCCAACCTTATGTGAATTGACTCCATTGTCTTTTGCCTAGCCGCCTTAGTGAATACATCTGCCAACTGATCCTCACTCCTTGTGTAGCACGGCAGTATTACTCCCAAGACTATCATCTGCCTCACTTTATGACAGTCCACTTCAATGTGCTTAGTTCTTTCATGGAACACCGAGTTTGTGGCTATGTGAATGGCTGCTTGATTGTCACAGTGCATGGTCATTGGTGTTGCTTGCTCAATCTCCAAGTGCTTCAGTATTCCTTTAATCCATACCAACTCATTTGTGAGTTTTAGCATTGCTCTATACTCAGCCTCGGCACTTGAGCATGACACCACCTTCTGCTTCTTACTCTTCCAAGTAACCATGTTTCCACCAATGAATGTGCAATAGCCGGTTGTAGATCTTCTATCTGTTCTGTCTCCAGCCCAATCTGCATCACAATATCCCACTGCTTCAGTACTCCCGTTACAACCCATCCATATACCAAGCCCTTGAGTTCCATTCAGATACATGAGAACTCTTTCTACCATGCGCCAGTGATGCTCTCTTGGAGCTTGCATATGCTGACTCACTTGGTTCACAGCAAAACAGATGTCTGGCCTAGTGATGGTTAGATAGATCAGCTTCCCCACAAGCTTCCTGTATAGCTTTGGATCATGAAATAGCTTACTATCTTCTAGCTCCCCCTCACGTGGAGCTTTATACCCATCCTCCATGGGCATCTTGGCTGTCTTTCCACCATACGCACCAGCCTCCTTCAATAGATCCAAGATATACTTCCTTTGTGAGATGAACAACCCTTCTTCTGATCTGCACAGCTCAATTCCAAGGAAGTACTTCATTTCTCCCAAGTCTTTGATGTCAAACACAGATTTCAGAAACTCCTTGGTCTCCTTGATTTCAACCTTATCACTGCCTGTGATAACTATGTCATCCACATATACAAGAAGCACAACAATGCCAGCAGGTGTCGTAAGAGTGAAGAGAGTGTGATCAAGCTCTGATTTTCTGAAACCTCTTCCATTTAGAGTTGTGCTCAGCTTGTGATACCATGCCCTTGGTGATTGCTTCAACCCATAGATGGCCTTCTTCAGTCTCAGCACATTCCCTGGTTTCACCATCCCTTCTAGGCCCGGAGGTGGTAGCATGTAAACTTCATCTTCTAACTCTCCTTGGAGAAATGCATTCTTAACATCCATCTGCCAAAGATCCCACCCAAGGTTAGTAGCCACTGATAGGACTATTCGAATGGTGTGTAGCTTTGCAACTGGAGCAAATGTATCAATGTAGTCTTCTCCATAAGTCTGAGTGAACCCTCTTGCTACCAGTCTAGTCTTCTTCCTCTCAATCGACCCATCAGCCTTGTACTTGACTGTAAAGATCCATCTACTAGACACAGCCTTCTTCCCTTTTGGTAGTTCACTCTCATACCATGTGTCATTCTTTATCATAGCTCCTGCCTCAGCTCCTACTGATTCCTTCCATTCCTTATCTTCCATTGCCTCTTCATAGCTTCTTGGAATGTGATTCTTATCTAAGTTTACCATAAATGCACAATGTGCTTCTGGATATTGAGCAAAGGAACACACAGCCTGAGTAGGATGCTTCACAGCTTGGGCATTGTAGTACACTCTCGTGTTTACCCAACTGGAAGGATCCTTCCTCAGCCTTGTACTCCTTCTCAACACTGGCCCTTCTTGTGCCATCTCTTGTTCTTCTTCTACTTGTGGAGTCACTGCTTCAGTCTGTTCTTCAGCTTCAGCTCTAGCCTCTCCTTGTCTCTGATCTTCTTCATTCAGTTCTCCCCTTGCTGATCCTTCTCCACTTTGGACAGGAGAATCAGTTCCTCTGTTTCCTAGCTCACCTGCCTCTTCTAAGCCTTGGTCCTCTAGTTCAGATACTGATTCACTTCCCCCCTCATGTGCAAAGTGGGATGGTTCTTCTGCTGCAGCTGGAGTAGGTTCTGGACGCCTACTCTGATCCTGGGACACTCCAATTCCGAGCCCCTCTAGGATGTTTCTCAAGCAAGCAGCTCTTTCTGATGGCTGGGAGAGATCCTCCAAGTCTTCCCATGTCTGCTCATCATAGTATCCTTTGTCTTCCATGAGAGTTTTAGAAGATTAAGGAGAGATTAAGAGAGAAGAGTAAGAGATGGAGAGAGTTTCCGTGAGAGTGTGACAAAGAGAATAGAAGGAGAATAAGTTTCCTTACTTGATTTGTTACACATGACAGGGTATTTAAAGACATACAAGAATGCATAAACAATGAGAAGATAGTACAAGGGAAAGAATAAACAAAGAGGAGGCAGATCCGCGGATGGCTCGTTCAGCAAGAGGGATAGTGACAGCTCCCAACGGTCAGCTCCCTCTCTCTTCTCTTAGACACACCCGTGACTCCTCCACTCACTTCTCTTCAACGGATACATGTCGACATTCCCACTCACTAGGAGATCTTTTAATCACTTGACCGAGTTGGTTAACTCATGACTTGCTTCCTTTCCTTGCAAGTCACTCTTAGGTTGTACGGACAGCCTTGTTCTCCAAGTTCCTATCTTCTTGCTTTATTCTTCATGTCAACACTCCCCCTCAAGCTTGACAGTAGTGAGTGTCAAGCTTGGAAATCCATGAAGCATTCCCTCATTAAAACCTTTACTTGGAAAAACCACTTGGGATAAAAACCAAGCAAAGGAAAAAGAGTAGAATACTCCATGGTGAGGGGATCATTGACATGGAAGGTTTATGAGTCCAAGTCTTGGAAGAATGGACTCACAAACTTTGCTGCTGGCTGCCTTGGTGAAGATGTCAGCCAGCTGATCCTCACTTCTTGTATAGCATGGGAGGATCACTTGCTGTTCTACTGCTTGTCTCACCTTGTGACAGTCCACTTCTATGTGTTTTGTCCTCTCATGGAAGACTGAGTTGGATGCAATGTGTATTGCAGCTTGATTGTCACAATGCATGGTCATGGGAGTGGTGATCTCAATTCCCAAGTCGCCTAGAAGCCCCTTTATCCAGATAAGCTCACTGGTTAGCTTCCTCATTGATCTGTACTCTGCTTCTGCACTTGAGCAAGACACCACCTTCTGCTTCTTGCTCTTCCAAGTGACCAGATTCCCTCCAATGAATGTACAATAGCCGGTGGTTGACCTTCTGTCTACTCTGTCCCCAGCCCAATCTGCATCACAGTATCCTATCACCTCAGTGTTCTTGTTGCAAGCCATCCATACACCCTGACCTGGCGCCTCTCTCAAGTATCTTAGGATCCTCTCCACCATGTTCCAGTGATGAACCTTGGGAGTTTGCATGTGCTGGCTTACTTGATTAACTGCAAAGCACACATCTGGCCGAGTGATGGTTAGATAGATCAGCTTCCCAACCATCCTTCTATACTGCTTGACGTCTTCAAATGGAGTATCTTCATACTCCCCCTCTCGCAATACCTTGTAACCTTCTTCAAGTGGTGTCTTGGCTTGTCTTCCTCCAAGATCTCCTGCCTCCTTTAAGATGTCCAGGGTATACTTTCTTTGGGACATGAACAATCCTTCCTTTGATCTGCACATCTCAATGCCGAGGAAGTACTTCAGTTCTCCTAGGTCTTTGATATCAAATGCGGCTTTAAGAAAGGTCTTGGTTGAACTGATCCCCTCCTTGTCACAACCAGTGATGATGATATCATCCACATAGACTAGAATCACAACAATCCCTTGCTTGCTGGTGAGAGTGAAGAGTGTGTGATCCGCTTGAGACTTCACAAAGCCTTTCCCATTCAGTGTAGTGCTCAGCTTGTGATACCAAGCTCTTGGTGATTGCTTCAAACCATATATGGCTTTTCTGAGTCTGAGTACATTCCCTGGTTTCACCATCTCTTCCATTCCCGGCGGTGGTCTCATATATACCTCATCTTCTAGTTCACCTTGCAAGAAGGCATTCTTCACATCCATTTGCCAAAGATCCCACTCTTGATTTACTGCCAATGAAAGGATAATCCGGATTGTGTGGAGCTTGGCCACTGGTGCAAAGGTGTCTAGATAGTCTTCTCCATAAACTTGTGTGTATCCTCTTGCTACCAATCTGGTCTTCTTTCTTTCTGGCTTCCCATTTGCAAGATACTTGATGGTGTGTATGAGTCTGCTGGTCACGGCTTTCTTTCCTTTTGGAAGCTCTGTCTCATACCAGGTGTTGTTCCTCTCCATGGCTCCCATTTCATCATTCACTGATTCCCTCCATTCATCATCTTCCATAGCTTCTGCATATGTTCTTGGTATCCATTCCTGATCCAATGAACCCACAAAGGCTTGATGTTCTTCTGGATAGTGAGCTAGGGAGCACACGCCACTGGGTGGGTGAGCTACTGCCTCTGCATTGAAGTAGACTCTGGTGTTGTTCCAGTTTGAAGCCGGCTTCTTGATCCTAGTACTTCTCCTAAGTACTGGCTGATCATTTTCATTCTGAGTGCCTTCTCCACCTTCCAAGTTCTGATTCTGATCCTCTACTTCCTCCTCTTGGTCATGGTGCTCTTCTTGATCATGAACTTCCTCAGATACAGGTGGTTCACCCTGATTTCCCCCCTCAGGATCAAGGGGAGCAGCTTCTTGGATCTCAACTTCATCTGTAGTTGTCTCGGTTTGCTCTTCAGACCGGCTTGATCCTCCCACATTATCTGATCCTGCTTGTCCCGGCTCTTCCATAGGTAAGCTGACCCCAAGTCTCCTCATGACTTGTCTGAGATTGGCTGCTCTATCTGATGCGGATTGAGACAAGTTCTCCAGCTCATTCCAATCCTTGTTGTTGTAGTACCCTCTGGTTTCTACAAACTTCACATCTCTAGATACCAAGACTCTCCTAGTCTCTGGTTCATAGCACTTATAGCCCTTCTGGTTTGGTGAATACCCAATGAACATAGCTCTTGTGCTCTTAGCCTCCAGTTTGTTCCTCAGTTCTCCTGGTTTCAAAACAAAACACAGGCACCCAAACACACGCATATGATCAATAGATGGTTTAGCTTTGTTCAATACCTCAAATGGAGAGGAGTCTTTTAGAACTCTGGTAGGAATGCGGTTGATCAGGTAGCATGCAGTTAGGACCGCATCACCCCAAAAACTCTTTGGGACACTAGTATGGAACATCATGCTCCTAGTGACCTCCATGAGATGCCTGTTCTTCCTCTCGGCCACACCATTTTGTTGGGGAGTGTATGGACAGCTGGTTTGATGGATCACACCTCGTTTGGCTAGATGGGCTTTGAATGCATTGCTGGTGTACTCTCCTCCATTATCTGATCTCAAAATCTTAACTTTGGCATTATAATGGTTAGAGACATATGTTTCAAAGTTTATAAATGCATCTAAGACCCTATCCTTTGATTGTAAGAGAGTGATCCATGTGTACTTGGATTTCTCATCAATAAAGGTCACAAAATACTTGTGATGTTCTCTAGAAAGACATGGAGCTGTCCATACATCCGAGTGAATTAAATCAAAGCAGTGTTCATAGATTGTACTAGACTTGGGAAATACAGTTTTGCAATGTTTTCCTAAGATACAAGCTTCACAATCTTGTTGGAATGAAATACTAGGCAACATGATGTTCAAGGCACGAGAATGAGGATGTCCTAATCTAGCATGCCACATTACATCTTTAGGGAAATTAAAACTTGAATTGAAAGCAACAGATAGATCGGATGCAAGCTTAGTGTCTTCTAGCAAGTACAGGTTTCCCTTGCTTACACCTTTGCCAAGCAACCTACATGAGTCAATATCCTGAAAGTAGACATCATCAGGCGTAAATATAACATTGCAATTCAAGTCATTGGTCACCCTTTTCACAGATAATAGATTAGAAGTGAAACTAGGCATGTAGAAGGCTTTGGATTCTTTCTCAAATAATTTAAGTTCCCCTATGCCTTTAATTGGAACCTTGTTACCATCAGCTATCATAACATTTCCTACTGCAGGAGTGATATTTTTAATCAAGTTTAAATCACTAATCATGTGATGAGAGGCTCCTGAGTCTATGACTAAGGGTTTAACTCTATCAGATTCATGAGCAACTTGAAATGCCGTGAATAAACTCCTAGGCAATTGATATGATGCACTAAGAGAGGAACCAAGAGTTTTACCAGACTCCTTGAGAGCTTTGATGAGTGCCTCAATGTCAGATTTCTTGATGGACTCATCCTGGTTTCCCTTGCCCTCATGAGTGCGGTAGGCCGTGGAAGCTTCTCCTACATCACCTGAGTAGTTTGCTCGACCATCAGTCTTGAACTTAGCCGGTTTGAGGTGTGGGTGAAGTATCCAGCACTTGTCCTTGCCGTGACCCTTCCTCTTGCAATGATCACACACCCACACTTTCTTTTCCTCCGGCTTGTAGTACCCTTTGTTGGCTACTCCGGCAGGTTTGCTCTCGGCTCCTTCAGCTTGATTGGCCATCACTAGCTCCCCCTTTCTCTTAAAGAGACCCACTGAGCCGTGCTCCTTCTGAATCTCAGCACACACTTCATCTAGAGATGGAAGCTCCTTGTTCCTCAGTATGTGCCTAATAAGGTCATCATACCCTGGGTTGAGAGTGAGCAGCAAGGCAAAGACCTTATCTTGCTCCCTTCTTTCATGTAGAACATCCGGATCAATTGTTGCGGGTCTGAGCATCTCTAGTTCAGCCCATAGAGACCGGAACTTCCCAAAATGAGCATCAAAGTCTGTGTCCTCTTGACTTAGAGAGTTGATTGCTCCTTTTACTTCATACACCTTGCTGATGTTGGATTTGTTGGCATACACCTTCTTGAGAGTATCCCACAGCTCCTTGGAAGTTTCACAGAATGCATAAGCCTCTTGGAGAGAAGGGGCGAGGCTATTCTGGATGATAGACAACACCATGAGGTCCTCCTGACCTTTCTTCTTATCCCCAGCATCCGCAACCACCACTTCTTTGCCATCCTCTCCTAGAACAGTCTTCTTGGTGGGGCGGCCTTCTTCAACAATCTCCCAAAGGCCTCTGCCTCCGAGAGCTGTTTTGGCAAGTCTTGCCCATGTCAGGTAGTTAGGACCCTTGAGAGTAACTGGTATCATCACCATCTTTGGGTTCTCGGAGGTATCCATCAAGAGAGAAAGAGGAACGAAAGTTTTGGATGAACTTTGCTATTTTTGGCAAATTCTGGAAATGAGATTGAAGAACACCTCAAGAACAGGATGAACTTTGCCAAAAATAGAAATAAAACACAGAGAGTTCGCGGAAGAAAAAGAGATTTAGGTCTCAAGAGCACAGCTGCTCTGATACCATGAGAGTTTTAGAAGATTAAGGAGAGATTAAGAGAGAAGAGTAAGAGATGGAGAGAGTTTCCGTGAGAGTGTGACAAAGAGAATAGAAGGAGAATAAGTTTCCTTACTTGATTTGTTACACATGACAGGGTATTTAAAGACATACAAGAATGCATAAACAATGAGAAGATAGTACAAGGGAAAGAATAAACAAAGAGGAGGCAGATCCGCGGATGGCTCGTTCAGCAAGAGGGATAGTGACAGCTCCCAACGGTCAGCTCCCTCTCTCTTCTCTTAGACACACCCGTGACTCCTCCACTCACTTCTCTTCAACGGATACATGTCGACATTCCCACTCACTAGGAGATCTTTTAATCACTTGACCGAGTTGGTTAACTCATGACTTGCTTCCTTTCCTTGCAAGTCACTCTTAGGTTGTACGGACAGCCTTGTTCTCCAAGTTCCTATCTTCTTGCTTTATTCTTCATGTCAACATTCCATGAATCTGACATCCCTTGACACTAGGACTCTCCTAGCTGTAGGATCATAGCATTTGTATCCCTTCTGTGAAGTGGAATACCCAATCATCATAGCCTTGGTGCTCTTTGCTTCTAGTTTGTTTCTCTGCTCGCCTGGTACAAGAACATAACACACGCATCCAAAGGTCCTCAGGTGATCCAAGACTGGCCTGCTCTTGTTGAGTACCTCAAATGGAGATTGATCTGCCAAGATCCTGGTTGGTATCCTGTTGATCAGGTAGCACGCAGTCATCACAGCATCACTCCAATACCTCTTGGGAACCCCTTTGTGGAACATCATGGACCGGGACACCTCCATGAGATGTCTGTTCTTCCTTTCCGCAACTCCATTCTGCTGTGGAGTGTATGGGCAGCTAGTCTGGTGAAGAATCCCATGTTGAGCAAGGTGATCACGAAATGCATGCCCAGTATACTCCCCACCATTATCAGACCTGAAAATCTTAATCTTGGCATGATATTGGTTAGTCACATAGGCTTGAAAATTTTTAAATGCATCAAGGACCCTATCTTTAGTTTTAATCAATGTTAACCAGGTGTATTTGGATTTTTCATCAATGAATGTGACATAATACTTGTAATCATCCCTAGATAAGCAAGGTGCCGTCCAAACATCAGAGTGAATTAAATCAAAGCAGTTTGCATAAAGAGTAGATGATCTCTGAAAAACAGTCTTACAATGTTTGCCCAAAATACATGCCTCACAATCATTATTTTTAAACATGACACCTGGTAACATAATGCTTAAGGCCCTAACATGTGGATGTCCTAGCCTAGCATGCCACAGAGCATCAGTACTTAAGGAAGAAACAGAACTAAACGAGAAACAAGAACTAGAAATAGGTGCAAGGTCTTCAATCATGTAAAGATCCCCCTTGGTTGCTCCTTGCCCAATCAACTTACTGCTCTTAATATCCTGAAACTTAACATCATTAGGACTGAAAATAACATTGCATTGAAGATCAGTAGTGCATTTCTTAACTGATAAAAGATTAGAGGTGAACTCAGGCATGTAAAAAGCTTTTGAATCCTTATTAAACAAGTTCAGTTTACCAATGCCCCTAATGGGAATTCTATCTCCATTTGCAATCATAACATGTCCAAGGGCAGGTTCTATGTCTTTTATCAGATTGTTATCACTAATCATGTGATGAGATGCACCAGAGTCAATTATCAATGGTTTATGCAAGCTCCTAGCTGTCTTGGTTCTAGATGTTTCATTTTCAGCTTTCAGGCTCTTAACTACTCCTAACAATCTATCAGTTATGCTAGTATGAGCAGTGGCAGTACATGAGATTTTAAAAATGTCTAACAGTTTATCAGAGATACTAGGTAATGTATGAGCAGAGTATGAGTATCCAAGAGTGTTGCCTAGCATTTTACCAGACTCCTTGAGGGCTCGGATGAAAGCCTCAAAGTCAGCCTTGGTGATCACCTCCTGAGAAGTTAGAGCTCTGCCTTCACTTTCACCCGCCTTGACATTTGGACTAGCCCCTGATGAGCCGGCACCACTTGCTTCAGCAGAAAGGTGAGCCTTAGCTTCTCTATCCTTGTTGAACTTGCTAGGCCTGAGGTGTGGATGTAGGATCCAGCACTGACTCTTCTTATGCCCCTGCCGCTTGCAATGCTCACAGCTTCCCTCATACTTCTCATACTTCCTTCCATCTCCACGGTACGCTGCCTTGTTTGCTTGCGCCTCTTCTGCTTTATGAGCCGTGGACATTCCCTTCTTGCCTCCAAACAACCCAAGAGAGCCTTCCTCCTTCTGAAGTTGAGCGCATACCTCCTCCATGGATGGGAGAGTAGGTGATCTCAGGATATGCTTGATCACATCCTGGTAGCTTTCATCTAGAGTCATCAATAGCCCAAACACCTGATCTTGCTCTCTCCTCTCAATGAGCGATTCCTCATCAGTTGTGTTGGGTCTAAGACTCTCAAGTTCGGACCACAAAGCTCCAAACTTCCCCATGTGCTTGGTGAGATCTTCTCCATCTTGCCTCAAGACACTGATGGTTTGCTTCAGATCAAACACCCGGCTTATGTTGGACTTGTTTCCATACCTCTTATGGAGCATGTCCCAAAGGCGCTTAGGAGTCTCAAAGTGCACGTAAGCTTCAAGTATGGGGAGCTCCAGGGAGGCATGGAGCACAGACAGCACCATCAAATCCTCTTGGACCCATCTCTTTGCTTCAGCTACCGCAAGAGTCTTCCCGTCGCCTTCTTCTTCATCTTCTTTGGCCACTGGCTCCGGACCATCATCTGTGATGTGGTTCCACAACCCTAGCCTTCCAATGGTAGTCCTCACCAACTGGGACCACATCAAGTAGTTCGAGCCTCCCTTCAGTGCAACCGGAACCGTCACCAGTTTGCTAAAGTTGGTCGTCTCCATCTCCTCTTCTTTAACACACAAGAACAAACTCTCAAATGTAAAGAAAGGAACAAGGATCTCTCAATACCAAAGCCAACCTGGCTCTGATACCATATGAGATTAGAGAGTAGAATAGGTATTGAGAGATTAAGAGAGATTTGGTAAGAGATTAAGAGAGGTTTAGAAGAGATTGTGAGAGAAATGGGGAGATTAAGTATGATCCATGATGAACAAGAGAGAGAGACTAGAGAGAGAGTAACATAACTCGCATTCTTTAATTAATGAGAGAGTGTTTACAATATATAGGAGGTGATACTAGGGTTTAAGAAGAGACTAAGCATGTGAGGTCAAGTCTAAGGGAGCCTTTAATTTGAACCGGACCAATGAGCCTCTCCACACGCGTGGTCACTATGCTAAAAGTGAACCTTATCCTTCCAGCCTGTGCCAGCCTGTAGAGACGCTCTTCCTCTATCCATAAACGGTCATATGCCTTCTTTGGTCAAGGCAAAACATGATCAGACCGTGAACTTCTTCTCGCGGTAACATTTCTTTACCGCTTGGTCGATACCGTCTGTACGGCCGTACGGCCATGGTACGGACCTGTACGGACCGGTACGGACGGTTCTCCCTAAGGCCAATCCTTCTCCTCTTCTCCACATCACAACCTCTTCAACCCTGAACAACTCTCCTCATATTCCTCAGCTCATCTCAACATAGGAGTGAGAGCTCATGGAAGCCAACTGGGAGTAGGAGTGAGAGCTTCCAGAAGCTAACCATGAGTAGGAGTGAGGGCTCATGGAGGCTAACCGGGAGTAGGAGTGAGGGCTTCCGGAAGAAGAGAAGGTGCAGAATGCTATCCAAAGCTTCTATCAACATAGGAAAGGGTAGAAAGAGAGTTGTGGGAGAGTGTTCTTACTCAGCCTACATGGGGGTGATATGATCATGGACCAGCTAGTTGATAAAGATGAAGAAGGAGAGACTAAAGATACACTAGCTGAAGAGGAAGCTGTCTTAGCCATTCCCACAGGTCCTATCACTCGTGCAATGACAAGGAGACTCAAGGAAGCCGTTGGAAACATACTGAAGATCTCTAAGAAGCAAGAAGACTGTCTTGGTAGAAGCTTGAGCCACCAAGACACACTCATCACCATTCATGTGATCTTACCATCAAGCTGATCATCATCTAGGCAAGTGGCTTGGTATACTCTTTTTCCCTTGATTAGTTTTGTCCCACTGGGTTTTCTAATCAAGGTTTTTAATGAGGTATCAAGTTCACTTACACATTCCTAGTTGATGTATCTTGGATGCAACTCGGCCTAAGGCATCTTGGACCGACTTCATCATCTATCTTATATTATGTTTTAGTCTAAGTGTTGTGTTATTACTTTGAAACCGTGTGGAGCCTGTTCCTTTAAGTTTTCTTATGTTTTCGAGACCTTGTGCATGTACAAGGATCTCTCTATTTAAGTGTATCACAAACCCTCATTCTAATCTAAGTTATCTTTTGTTTAAACCTTGTGTTTTCTTCTCCCTTGCTTTCACGAGTTAAGAGAGTGTCTGGTGAGTAGTATCCAGTCTGTTGGTGTGTAATATCCAACGCCCAAAGGCTTTAGAAAGGTGTGTCATATCCGATCTAAGCCTAGGAGTATCAAGGAGCCTTTCCGCAGCCTCTTGTGTCACCATTCGATCCACAGCCTTGATAAACTTGAGTCTTTGATTCGTTTATGCAAGGATCTATCCAAACCATCCAGAGAAGGGTCCTAGGATCTCATTAAGTGGTATCTTAATGAGATCCTAGGACCCTTCTCTGGATGGTTTGGATAGATCCTTGCATAAACGAATCAAAGACTCAAGTTTATCAAGGCTGTGGATCGAATGGTGACACAAGAGGCTGCGGAAAGGCTCCTTGATACTCCTAGGCTTAGATCGGATATGACACACCTTTCTAAAGCCCTTGGGCGTTGGATATTACACACCAACAGACTGGATACTACTCACCAGACACTCTCTTAACTCGTGAAAGCAAGGGAGAAGAAAACACAAGGTTTAAACAAAAGATAACTTAGATTAGAATGAGGGTTTGTGATACACTTAAATAGAGAGATCCTTGTACATGCACAAGGTCTCGAAAACATAAGAAAACTTAAAGGAACAGGCTCCACACGGTTTCAAAGTAATAACACAACACTTAGACTAAAACATAATATAAGATAGATGATGAAGTCGGTCCAAGATGCCTTAGGCCGAGTTGCATCCAAGATACATCAACTAGGAATGTGTAAGTGAACTTGATACCTCATTAAAAACCTTGATTAGAAAACCCAGTGGGACAAAACTAATCAAGGGAAAAAGAGTATACCAAGCCACTTGCCTAGATGATGATCAGCTTGATGGTAAGATCACATGAATGGTGATGAGTGTGTCTTGGTGGCTCAAGCTTCTACCAAGACAGTCTTCTTGCTTCTTAGAGATCTTCAGTATGTTTCCAACGGCTTCCTTGAGTCTCCTTGTCATTGCACGAGTGATAGGACCTGTGGGAATGGCTAAGACAGCTTCCTCTTCAGCTAGTGTATCTTTAGTCTCTCCTTCTTCATCTTTATCAACTAGCTGGTCCATGATCATATCATCCCCTCCCACTTGAAAAGGATTTGTCCTCAAATCTGGCTCATCTGCAATAAAAGGGATCAAGTCAGTAACATTGAAGCTATTACTCACATCATACTTACCTTGCAAATCCAGTTTGTAGGCATTGTTGCTGATCTTCCTTATGACCTTAAAAGGTCCATCAATCCGCGGCATCAGCTTGGACTTCCTTTCATTGGGAAACCTCTCTTTCCTTAGGTGAATCCAAACCTGATCACCCACTTCAAAGACCATCTCACGCCGTCCTTTGTTAGCATGCTTAACATACTGTTTGGTTGTTGCCTCAATGTTGAGCCTAGCCTGCTCGTGGAGTTGTTTCACCATCTCTGCCTTCTTTTTGCCATCAACGCTGACCCTTTCACACTCAGGTAAAGGAATTAAATCTAAAGGAGAGTTGGGATTGAACCCATAAACTATCTCAAAAGGAGAAAACTTAGAAGTAGAATGCACAGCATGATTGTATGCAAATTCACAATGAGGCAAATAGTCTTCCCATGATTTCAAGTTTTTCTTTATGAATGCACGCAAGAGTGTTCCAAGAGTCCTATTAACTACTTCAGTTTGTCCATCAGTTTGTGGATGACAGGTAGTAGAAAACAAGAGTTTAGTACCTAGCTTAGACCAAAGAGTCTTCCAAAAATAACTAAGAAACTTAGTATCTCTATCAGAAACAATAGTCTTAGGCATGCCATGTATGCGCACAATCTCTTTAAAGAACAAGTTAGCAATATGCAATGCATCATCAGTTTTGTGACAAGCTATGAAATGTGCCATCTTTGAGAACCTATCCACAACCACAAAGATAGAATCCTTTCCAGTCCTAGTTCTAGGCAAGCCAACAATGAAATCCATAGATATGTCATTCCAAGGATGATAAGGTATAGGGAGAGGAGTATACAAACCGTGAGACTGAACCTTAGACTTGGCTTGTTTGCAAGTTGCACATCTCTCACATAGTTTCTCCACATCTCTTTTCATCCGAGGCCAAAAGAAATGATCCTGCAAAGTTTTAAGAGTCTTTGCAATACCAAAGTGACCCATGAGACTTCCTCCATGAGATTCCCTAACAAACAAGTCTCTCAAAGAACAGTTAGGCACACACAATCGATTATCATAGAAAAGAAAACCATCATGCCTAAAGTAGTGTCCCTCAGCAAATTTCTCACAAGAGTTGTAAGCTTCTTTAAAATCAGGATCATTCTCATACATTCCTTTAATCTGCTCAAATCCTAATAGCTTAGCATCAAGAGTGTTCAAGAGAACATACCTTCTGGATAGTGCATCAGCAACTATGTTTTCCTTACCTTGTTTATACTTGATGACATAAGGAAATGTCTCAATGAACTCGACCCACCTTGCGTGTCTCTTGCTGAGTTTGTGCTGTCCTTTGAGGTATTTGAGAGACTCATGATCTGTGTGTATGACGAACTCTTTAGGCCAGAGGTAGTGTTGCCAAGTCTGCAAGGCTCTCACCAAGGCATATAGTTCTTTATCATAAGTTGCATAGTTGAGGGTAGCTCCTCCAAGCTTCTCACTGAAGTATGCAATGGGTCTCTTCTCCTGCATCAATACAGCACCAATTCCAATTCCTGAAGCATCACATTCTATTTCAAAAGTTTTATTAAAATCAGGAAGTATAAGAAGAGGGGCATTAGTAAGCTTCTCTTTTAGGCATTGAAAGGCAAGTTCTTGTGCTTCTCCCCACTTGAATCCGACTTCTTTCTTGATTACTTCAGTCAAGGGAGATGCTATGGTGCTGAAGTCTTTCACAAAGCGCCTATAGAAACCAGCAAGTCCATGGAAGCTCCTTACTTCACTCACTGTCTTAGGAATTGGCCATTCTCGTATAGCTCTTACTTTCTCTGGATCAACTTTAACCCCATCTGCACCCACAATAAAGCCTAAAAAGACCAAGTGATCCGTTCCAAAAGTACACTTCTTAAGGTTAGCAAAAAGAGATTCCTTTCTAAGCACATCAAGAACAGCTCTAAGATGTTCTATATGATCATTAAAGCTCTTACTGTATACAAGGATGTCATCAAAGTATACCACAACAAATATGCCAATGAATGATCTAAGAACATGATTCATTAATCTCATGAATGTACTAGGTGCATTGGTTAATCCAAATGGCATGACTAACCACTCATATAGACCATGTTTAGTTTTGAATGCAGTTTTCCATTCATCTCCTTCTTTCATCCTAATCTGATGGTATCCACTTTTCAAATCAATCTTAGAAAATATGCAAGAACCATGCAATTCATCAAGCATATCATCTAATCTAGGAATAGGATGGCGATACTTTACAGTGATATTGTTGATGGCTCTGCAATCAACACACATGCGCCAGCTCCCATCTTTCTTGGGCACAAGTAGCACTGGAACAGCACAAGGACTCATGCTCTCTCGGATATGCCCTTTCTCCATCAGTTCCTCTACTTGCCTTTGTAGTTCTTTGGTCTCCACCGGATTGGTTCTGTATGCTGGCCTATTGGGAAGTGTAGAACCGGGCACAAAATCAATTTGGTGCTCAATCCCTCGCACTGGTGGTAGTCCATTGGGACTATCTTCTGGAAAAACATCTTGATATTCCTGTAAAAGATTGACAAGTTCACTCGGATACTCCGGTGCAATGTTAGTAGTGGTCAAGAGGGATTCCTTATAGATAAACAAAAGGATAGGAAGGTTAGAGCAGAGAGATCTTTTAACATCACCAGACTTGGCATAGAAGTTTAGTTGCTTTGTTGATTCAGCGGGAAGATCTATCTCTTTCTTCTTTTGTAGCTGAAGCTGATCAACCTGAACTTCCTTAGGAGTCATAGGCACAAGAACTGTTTTTCTCCCTTTAAACTCAAACGTGTGCTTGTTGGCATACCCATCATGTATCACACGTCTATCTGATTGCCACGGCCTTCCAAGGAGAATGTGTCCAGCTTCCATAGGCAACACATCACAAAGAATCTCATCTTCATATTTACCAATGGCTAAGGGAACCATAACCTGAGTAGATACTCTCATCTCGCCCTCTTCATTGAGCCATTGGAGCCTATATGGTTTAGGATGCTTCTGGACCTTCAAACCCAACTTTTTAACCATAGTCTCACTCGCAACGTTGACACAACTGCCTCCATCCACAATAAGACTACAGACCTTTCCTTGCACTAGACATCTAGTATAGAAGAGATTCTCTCTTTGCTCCATTTCTTCGGTCTTGCTTTGAAGACTCAAGGTTCTTCTAGCAACTAGCAACCTTCCAGCAACCGGGTTGGCAACATACTCCTCTTCTGAACTGTGATCTTCTTCGGCCTCTGTCTCATCATCAGCAGATTCATATTCTCCATTGGCATGAAGGATCATCACACGTTTGTTGGTACACTCATTAGCATAGTGCCCACGTCCTTGGCACTTAAAACACTTCACATCTCTTGCACGCGAGCTTGTAGCTTCCACTTTCCCCTTATCTTTGTTGTAGATGCTACTAGACTTGGCTTCTTCTTTTGGCTGTGGCTTGCTCTCCTTTTGATAGCTCGGTTTATCTTCCTTAGAGGTCTGGTATCTATTGGAACCATAGCTGCCACGCGCATGACTTCTTCTCTTAACTTGTTGCTCCACCAAGATAGCTTTGTGTAGCATCTCCTCTATTTCCAAGTAGTGTTGCATCTCCACTCT
The DNA here is from genome assembly GCF_020379485.1 of Brassica napus. Classification (NCBI taxonomy): domain Eukaryota; kingdom Viridiplantae; phylum Streptophyta; class Magnoliopsida; order Brassicales; family Brassicaceae; genus Brassica; species Brassica napus. The sequence continues at coordinate 25,188 of NW_026016553.1, read as the reverse complement.
ATCTTGTATCTCACGGTTGAGTCCACCAAGAAATCGTGCCATGGTAGCTTCACTGTCCTCAGATACACAAGCTCTTAGCATAAGCAACTCCATCTCTTGAAAGTATTCCTCTACAGACTTTGATCCTTGTGTGAGCAGTCTCAGCTTTTGATGAAGATCACGGTGATAATGGCTTGGTACAAACCTCTTGCGCATCACAGCTTTCATCTCTGCCCATGTTTCAATGGGAAATTCACCATTGCGCCTCTTGTTTGTAACCAACTGATCCCACCAGCTCAATGCATAGTCATTGAACTCGGTAGCAGCTACTTGAATCTTCTTAGTCTCTGAGTAATGCTGACAGTTGAAAACGAGTTCGATCTTCTTCTCCCACTCAAGATAGGCATCTGGATCAGCTTTACCATGGAAAGGAGGGATCTTAAGCTTTAACCCTGATAGCTCATTGCGTCTATGCCTCCGGCCCTCATGATCACGTCGAGATCTTCTACTGCTACGTCTTGAACCGGAGCTATGGCTACTTCTCTCATAGAAGTTATCAGTCTCTTCTGATCCAGCATGCTCACGCTGACCTTGTCTGTTTCTTCTTGGCTCATGTCTTGAACCAGATGCTTGTCCTTGCCCATCATGCGGTCTCTGATCATACTTCTCTTCTAGTAACTTCACCATCGCTTCCATCACTTGTTTGGTGATTGCTTCTTGCAGCAATCTATTCCTTCGCACAAAGGTTTCATCATCTTCCTCAGACCCCATTGCTTCCTGATACACGAAAAACTTGAACCAGTAAGTAGTTCAAAAGAAATCAGAACTCAAGATTCAAAGAAACAAAGTATTCAAACAAAGCGGCAAATGAAGATACTTGATCAACACGCGACGATTTGAATTCTATCTTTTCGAAATTGAAACAATAACAGATCAGATTCAACGGATGATGAAATGAGATAATCGAATCCTGATCTATGAATCTAACAACAGATCGAGTCACACAATCACAAGAAACTTTCGGATCAAGTAAAACGATAACGTAATCGACAAGAATGTGAAAAGGTTTTTGTTCAAAACTTGATCGAAATTCTTAGATCTATCAATATGAGATACGAAACAATCAGATCTAGCAATCCTGATAGTGAAACAAGCAGATCAAATGAGAATAAACACACAAGAACCGATTGATCAACAAAATATGAATCGACAAAGAGTAGATCTTAAGAAATCGCAAAAGAGAAATCGAAACTCCCCTTCCAGAGTGCTCTGATACCACTTAATGAGATCCTAGGACCCTTCTCTGGATGGTTTGGATAGATCCTTGCATAAACGAATCAAAGACTCAAGTTTATCAAGGCTGTGGATCGAATGGTGACACAAGAGGCTGCGGAAAGGCTCCTTGATACTCCTAGGCTTAGATCGGATATGACACACCTTTCTAAAGCCCTTGGGCGTTGGATATTACACACCAACAGACTGGATACTACTCACCAGACACTCTCTTAACTCGTGAAAGCAAGGGAGAAGAAAACACAAGGTTTAAACAAAAGATAACTTAGATTAGAATGAGGGTTTGTGATACACTTAAATAGAGAGATCCTTGTACATGCACAAGGTCTCGAAAACATAAGAAAACTTAAAGGAACAGGCTCCACACGGTTTCAAAGTAATAACACAACACTTAGACTAAAACATAATATAAGATAGATGATGAAGTCGGTCCAAGATGCCTTAGGCCGAGTTGCATCCAAGATACATCAACTAGGAATGTGTAAGTGAACTTGATACCTCATTAAAAACCTTGATTAGAAAACCCAGTGGGACAAAACTAATCAAGGGAAAAAGAGTATACCAAGCCACTTGCCTAGATGATGATCAGCTTGATGGTAAGATCACATGAATGGTGATGAGTGTGTCTTGGTGGCTCAAGCTTCTACCAAGACAGTCTTCTTGCTTCTTAGAGATCTTCAGTATGTTTCCAACGGCTTCCTTGAGTCTCCTTGTCATTGCACGAGTGATAGGACCTGTGGGAATGGCTAAGACAGCTTCCTCTTCAGCTAGTGTATCTTTAGTCTCTCCTTCTTCATCTTTATCAACTAGCTGGTCCATGATCATATCAGGGGGAATCAGTAGAAGACAGTGGGGTGTTAAGAGAGCAGGAGAAAGGGAGTGGAGCTGATGATCGCATCACCAGGAAGGAATGGAGAGTGTTCATGGAACATGTACAAGCCTTAGCAGCAAGCAAGAAGCATGCTATACAATCCGGAGCTTCTAAACCCATGGTGATTGATTCTGGAGCAAGTCATCATATGATCAGTGATAGGAGGCTTATAAGTGAGATCAAGGCTGCAACAGGGAGTGTTAGGATAGCTAATGGTGCTATGATCCCAATAGAAGGAGTGGGAAAGCTCAAACTGTTTGAGAAGGACACGGCTGCCTTCTACATGCCTCAGTTCACTTCAAATCTATTATCTGTGAAGAAAGCTACCATTGATCTTGATTGTCAAGTAGTATTCAGACCTGATGAAGTTGAGTTTCAAGATTTGAAGACTGGGAGAGTCATTGGCAGAGGAGACAGCAAAAATCAGCTATACCACCTCGACTTGGCTAAGACCTCTAATCCCTTTGATTCTATTTGCTTGAGTAGTACTGCTGAGAAGATTGATAGTATTACTTGGCATGCTAGATTAGGACATCCTCATGCTCGTGCCATTGAATTGATAATCCCTAATATGTCATTCAATCACTTGGATTGTGAAGCATGCATATTAGGAAAGCATTGTAGGACTGTTTTCCCAACATCTAAGACTACTTATGAGCATTGCTTTGATCTAGTTCACTCGGATGTGTGGACCGCTCCATGCATGTCTAGAGACAGCCATAAATACTTTGTGACATTCATTGATGAGAAGTCTAAGTATACATGGCTCACATTGCTTCCATCTAAAGATAAGGTGCTAGAAGCGTTTATGAACTTCCAAGCATATGTATCTAATCAATACAATGCTACTGTGAAGGTACTGAGATCAGACAACGGAGGTGAATACATCAGCAATGCCTTCAAGAGTCATCTAGCCAAGCATGGGATTGTGCATCAGACTAGTTGTCCTTACACACCACAGCAGAATGGTGTAGCTGAGAGGAAGAATAGGCACTTGATGGAGGTTGCTAGGTCGATGATGTTTCATGCAAATGTCCCAAAAAGATTTTGGGGAGATGCTGTTCAGACTGCTTGCTACCTCATCAACCGGGTCCCAACCAAGATACTGAAGAATCTGTCTCCATTTGAGGTGCTGAATAAGAGCAAGCCTTTTATTGATCACCTACGAGTATTTGGGTGTGTATGCTATGTCATGACTCCAGGAGAACAGAGAAACAAGCTGGAGGCAAAGAGTACTAAGGCAATGTTTATTGGATACTCTATCACTCAAAAGGGATACAAGTGCTATGATCCTGAAGCAAGGAGAGTGATGGTATCTAGAGAAGTGAAGTTTATTGAATCCAAAGGGTATTATGAAGAAAAGGAGTGGGAAAATCTGAAGGATTTGTCTCAAGCTCCATCTGATAGAGCAACAACACTGAGGGTGCTGTTGGAGAAGCTAGGGATAGGGTTATCCCAGGATCAGGAATCTGGAAGAAGAGAGTCTTCCAATCCTACTAGTGAAGCTGAAAGAACAACCCCTCTTGATCATGAGAGGGGGAATGGAACTGAATCTCATGAGCAAGTGCAAAATCAAGTAGATTCAGGCCAGCATAATCAAGAGGTGACACAGGAAGTAGAGAGTGGTGCTCAGTCTAGTGGAGATGGGCAAAGAGAGTCTACTGGCTCAGATGAGAGTGGTACTCAGTCTAGTGGAGATTGGGAAGTGGATCCTGATGGGTCAAATGAGAGTGGTGCTCAATCAAGTGAAGATGGGCAAGAGCCACAAGAAGAACAAGTTCAGGAGCTGAGGAGGAGCACAAGGGTGAAGAGAGATGCTTCCAACTGGGTAAACACGAGAGTGTACTACAATGCCCAGGCTGTGGAGCATCCTTCTCAAGCTATGTGTTCCTTTGCAGAGTTTCCAGACGAGCATATAGCCTTCACAGTAAGCTTGGATGAGAGCTATATTCCAAGGACATATGAAGAAGCTATGGCTTTAAAGGAGTGGAGAGATTCAGTTGCTGATGAGTCCGGAGCCATGATTAAGAATGAAACATGGTATGAGAGTGAGCTGCCTAAAGGGAAGAAGGCAGTGACTAGTAAATGGGTGTTCACAATCAAGTTTCATCCTGATGGAAGAATAGAGAGGCGCAAGTCTAGGTTGGTGGCAAGAGGATTTACTCAGACATATGGTGAGGACTATGTTGAGACCTTTGCTCCTGTGGCTAAACTTCATACTATCAGGATTGTATTATCTTTAGCTGTGAATCTTGAGTGGGATTTGTGGCAAATGGATGTGAAGAATGCATTCCTTCAAGGAGAGTTGGAAGATGAAGTATACATGCATCCACCACCAGGTCTTGAACATCTAGTAAAGAAGGGTAATGTGTTGAGGTTGAGGAAAGCTATCTATGGTCTCAAGCAGTCTCCAAGGGCGTGGTACAACAAGTTGAGTACTACACTGAATGGGAGAGGGTTCAGAAAGTCAGAATTGGATCACACTCTCTTTACCCTAACCACCTCATCTGGTATTGTGGTATTGCTTGTGTATGTGGATGATATCATCATCACAGGCAGTGATAAGGAAGGCATCAAGGCTACAAAGGAGTATCTCAAGGCAAGCTTTGAGATTAAAGACTTGGGGGAAATGAAGTATTTTCTTGGGATTGAGATATGCAGATCAAAGGAAGGATTGTTCATGTCTCAAAGGAAGTATGTGATTGATCTATTGAAGGGAGCAGATGCCTATGGAGGAAAGACAGCCAAGATGCCAATGGAGGATGGGTACAAGGTTCCACGTGAGGGGGAGATTGAGGATAGCAAGCCATTCCATGATCCTAAGCTGTATAGGAAGCTAGTGGGGAAGTTGATTTATCTTACCATTACTAGACCTGATGTATGCTTTGCGGTGAATCAAGTCAGTCAACACATGCAAGTTCCTAAGGAGCACCACTGGCGGATGGTGGAAAGGATCTTGATGTATCTGAATGGAACTACTGGTCTTGGAGTATGGATGGGATGTAACAAGAGTACTGAGGTTGTAGGCTACTGTGATGCGGATTGGGCTGGTGATAGAGCAGATAGAAGATCAACCACAGGCTATTGTACATTCATTGGTGGTAACTTGGTCACTTGGAAGAGTAAGAAGCAGAAGGTAGTGTCTTGTTCCAGTGCTGAGGCTGAGTATAGAGCAATGCTGAAGCTTACAAATGAGCTAGTGTGGATAAAAGGGATTTTGAAGCATCTGGAGATTATTCAAGCAACGCCAATGACAATGCATTGTGATAATCAAGCAGCTATCCACATTGCATCTAACTCTGTGTTCCATGAGAGAACAAAGCACATTGAGGTTGATTGTCACAAGGTGAGGCAGATGATGATTCTTGGGGTGATTCTACCTTGTTATACTCGGAGTGAGGATCAGTTAGCAGATGTGTTCACAAAGGCAGCAAGGCAAAAGACAATGGAGTCCATACACATCAGGTTAGGACTCATTGATCTCTCGCCTAAGGGCTAGTCTATACACTCTCCTGATCATGTGATCTCTACTCTTTTTCCTCATTAAGGTTTTGTCCCAATGGGTTTTCTTTAATGAGGTTTTAATGAGGGAGATCTCATGGTCCTTCCAAGCTTGACTTGTTCCACATGGTCAAGCTTGAGGGGGAGTGTTGAGATGAGAGAATAAAGAGTTGATATATTGAGAGAGGAAGAGAGTTGGAGTAGACAGTAACTTTGGAGTTTTACTGTGGTAACTTTAGTTTAACCACAGTAACAACTTGGGAAGTTATCTGATGGCATGAGAAGGTAACTTAGTGAAGGGAAGAGAGTAAACTCGACCAAAGAGGATAAGGAAGGATAAGGGAGCACTTTGACAGCCTGTATGATGCTGGAAAGGAGAGGATGCTTTTCTACTAGTGCAAGCATGTGAGAAAGCACAGCCAAGTGATTCAAAAGGAGTTCCAGCCTGTCCTTTGACTACACATGCTTATACATTTCGAAATTCCTTGTTGCTCTCTCTTTATATACTTGTAAACCCTCATCAGTATTAATTAATGGAGTTTTGAGTCTCTCTCTCTTAAGTCTCTCTCTTGTTCTTAATCTCCAATCTCTTTAATTCTCAGATTAGAGTTAATCACTCTTTAAATCATCAAATCTAATATAAATCTCATAGGAGTTGGAAAGAAGAAGTTATCCCACTTTCAAATCAGATGATTCCAGTTTCCCAGTTTGGGAATAGGACAGCTTCTTCGTCGTTCCAATCAAACCAGGATGAATCACTTTGTGAGAAGCTTGATTTGGATACATAAAGTGGTGGAGAATCACCAGGAAGTTGAATAAATCTCATAGGAGTTGGCAAGAAGAAGTTATCCCACTTTCAAATCAGGTGATTCCAGTTTCCCAGTTTGGGAATAGGACAGCTTCTTCGTCGTTCCAATCAAACCAGGATGAATCACTTTGTGAGAAGCTTTATTTTGATACATAAAGTGGTGGAGAATAACCAGGAAGTTAAATAAATCTCATAGGAGTTGGGATGAAGAAGTTATCCCACTTTCAGATCAGGTGATTACAGTTTCCCAGTTTGGGTATAGCACAGCTTCATCGTCGTTCCAATCAAACCAGGATGAATCACTTTGTGAGAAGCTTGATTTGGATACATAAAGTGGTGGAGAATCACCAGGAAGTTGAATAAATCTCATAGGAGGTTGAAAGAAGAAGTTATCCCACTTTCAAATCAGGTGATTCCAGTTTCCCAGTTTGGGAATAGGACAGCTTCTTCGTCGTTCCAATCAAACCAGGATGAATCACTTTGTGAGAAGCTTGATTTTGATACATAAAGTGGTGGAGAATAACCAGGAAGTTGAATAAATCTCATAGGAGTTGGGATGAAGAAGTTATCCCACTTTCAAATCAGGTGATTCCAGTTTCCCAGTTTGGGAATAGCACAGCTTCATCGTCGTTCCAATCAAACCAGGATGAATCACTTTGTGAGAAGCTTGATTTGGATACATAAAGTGGTGGAGAATTGTTGAGAAGAGATGAGGATATAAGGAAGGAAGACTTATGGGAACTAGTTGAGCTTGGGGAGTTAAGGCATAGCATGGACGAGCCATCCGTACAAGGCCGTACAGAATCCGTACTAGGCCGTACAAAGGGAGAAGGTAACTCAGTCATGGTGAAACAAAGTTACACAAGTAACTTTGTATGAAGGGAAGAAGCCTTGATCACTTAGGCAAAGTGATCAGACCGTTGAGAGTGGATAAGGAAGGGAGAAGGAGCGTGTGACAGACTGTCATGGACTGGAAGGATAAGGCATAAAGCAAAAGATGCCTCACACACGCGGATGCTCCCATTGGACACTTTCAAATGGGCGCTCCTCTTATGCTTTGACCTCACATGCTTGTATACTGAAACCCTAGTGTCTCCTTCTCACTATATATTGTATCTCAATCTCATTAATGAAAGTTAGACAGTTCTAATCACTAAATCTCTCTACACATTTCACAATGATTCTCCATTAGTCTCATAATCTCTTACTCTTTCTTAATCTATCTCTTATTCTCTTATAAACTCAGATTCTATCTTACATTTCTCAAAAGTCATATGGTATCAGAGCCAGGTTGATTTCAATCTGAGTTCTTTGGTGTTTCTCTTAAAGATTCAAACGTGAAGCTTTAAGAGATCAAGTGAGTGTGTTTGGAGTGTTCTTGAGAGTTTCGACATCACAAAGGGTTCAGCTACTTTTGGGAGATCTTTTCTGGTTCTTTGGAGGTTCTTTGAAGACACAAGACAAGATACAAGGTGGGGAAGCTGGTGTTGCGAATCTAAGGTCCAAGATCAAGTCTTTTGCAAGCTATTGAAGTGAAGCTGTTGAAGATGGAAAGCGGGATGAAGATGAAGGTTGCGGTGACTTTCAAGGGAAGTAACTACCTAGTATGGTCTAGGATGGTGAAGACTGCTGTAGGAAGCAAGGGCTTATGGAAGCACATCACATCTGGTGAGGCTCCTAAGCTGATTACCCAAGAAGGAGACAAGGAGAGTGTCTCGGAGAGTGAAGCTGAGAAGTGGCAGCAAGAAGACATGATGGTGATGTCAGTTCTCCATGCCTCGTTAGAGCCAGCTATACTGGATGCTTATAGCTACTGTGAGACAGCCAAGGAGCTGTGGGACACACTGAAGAAGGTGTATGGAAACACTTCCAATCTGAGCCGGGTGTTTGAAGTAAAGAAGGCAATCAATGGGTTGTCTCAAGAAGACATGGAGTTTACCAAGCATTTGGGAAGGTTCCGGTCACTATGGTCTGAGTTGGAGATGCTTAGGCCAAGTACACTTGATCCAGAGCTCCTAAATGAGAGGCGTGAGCAGGACAAGGTCTTTGGGCTTCTACTCACGCTGAATCCAAGCTACACTGGTCTAATCCAGCACATGTTGAGGTCCGAGAAGCTACCTGATCTAGAGGAGGCGTGTGCTCAGATACAAAAGGAGCAAGGCTCCATTGGCTTGTTTGGAGGCAAGGGGGAGCTGTCTCTTGCTAATGCTGTGCAATCTGATCATGAAGAGACTCCACAAGCCAACAAAGCAGCACACGGCAAGTATGAGGATAGGAAGTTCAATGGCAACTGTGATCATTGCAAGAAGCATGGACACAAGAAGAGCCAATGCTGGATACTTCATCCTCATCTGAAGCCGGCGAAGTTCATGAAGGAAAGGGAGGCAAGGGCGCATGTATCTGATGGAGCAGGACCATCTAACCGTGGAGCTGAAGGAGAGGGACGTGAGGGTGATGGCAAGGCACTGGTGACATACTCAGCAACTCCTAACATCCGTGGCAATGATCAGGACTTCATAAGGAGATCCGAGATGGATGCACTCATCAAAATGCTCAAGGAGAATGGTAACATTCATGGGTACTCATTTGGTGCATCAATGATAGCTAGGACTATAGATAATACTCCATATGTTACTGACATTGCTAGGATGAATAGCATTAAGTGTAGTGACAATGCTAGAGCCGAGTACACCTTTGATAGAAATGCTAGGATGTATCATGAGCTTAAAGCATTTAGATCACCATTGAACCTGTGTCACACTGCTAGCAACATAACTAAGCCATTAATTGTTGATTCTGGTGCATCTCATCACATGATTAGTGATACAAATCTGATTAAAGATATAGAACCAACTAATGGACATGTTATGATTGCAAATGGAGATAAGATACCTATTAGAGGAATAGGAAACTTGAAATTGTTTGACAAAAACTCTAGAGCTTTCTATATGCCTGATTTCACATCCAACTTGTTATCTGTCAAGAAGTGCACAACTGATTTGAATTGCAATGTTATATTCAGTCCTAATGATGTGAAGTTTCAGGATATTGAGAGCAGCCAAATGATTGGAAAAGGAATCACTAAAGGAGAGTTGTATTTGCTTGAAGAACTTGAACCTGTTTCCAATCACAAATGCTCATTTACTTCTGCTTCTAGTTTAAATAAAAATGCATTGTGGCATGCTAGATTAGGACATCCCCATAGTAGGGCTTTGAACTTGATGTTACCAGGTGTTTTATTTGAGAATAAGGATTGTGAAGCTTGCATTTTAGGCAAGCATTGTAAAACTGTTTTTCCAAACTCTACTAGTGTTTATGATAAGTGCTTTGATCTTATACATTCTGATGTTTGGACTGCACCTTGCATATCTAGGGATAATCATAAATACTTTGTGACATTCATTGATGAAAAATCCAAATACACCTGGTTAACTTTAATCCCATCAAAAGATAGAGTGATAGATGCATTTAAGAACTTTCAAGCTTATGTGACTAACCATTATCATGCCAAGATTAAATTTTTAGATCAGATAATGGAGGAGAGTACACAAGCTATGCGTTCAAAAGCCATCTAAACCATCATGGGATCTTGCATCAAACAAGCTGTCCTTATACTCCACAACAGAATGGGGTGGCTGAGAGGAAGAACAGGCACTTGATGGAGGTTGCTAGATCACTGATGTTTCAAGCCAATGTCCCAAAGAGATTTTGGAGTGATGCAGTTGCAACAGCATGCTACTTGATCAACCGGATTCCCACCAAGTGCTAAAGGATCAAGCACCATTTGAGGTTCTCAACACGCACAAGCCATCAGTAGAGTACTTAAGAGTATTTGGGTGTTTATGCTATGTGCTGGTACCAGGAGAGTTGAGAAACAAGTTAGAAGCAAGAAGCAGGAAGGCAATGTTCATTGGCTACTCAACAACTCAAAAAGGATACAAGTGTTATGATCCAGAAGCTAGAAGAGTACTTGTATCTAGAGATGTGAAGTTCATTGAAGAAAGAGGGTACTATGAGGAGAAGAATCAAGAGGAATTGAAGGATCTCACATCAGATAAGGCTGGAGTCTTAAGGACTATCCTAGAGGGTCTAGGCATCAGGATGAACCAGGATCAGCCTGCGAGTGGTGGAGGCCAGGGAGGAAGCTCCAATGAACCGCTTAGAGCTACACAAACACCTCACCTTGATCATGAGGGGGGAAGTGAACCTGAAACTCAAGAAAATGGCCAAGAAGGAGTCGGCTTGAGTGAAGAAGGAGAAGAGATCAACTCAGGTTCTCATCATCAAGGTGAGCAAAGCCAAGAAGATGAAGAACATCAGAGTGGAGTTCAAGAACCAAGTACACAAGATGAACCGGTTCAAGAACAAGAACAACCTGTATTGAGAAGAAGCACAAGGCTGAGGAAGGATCCTTCCAGTTGGGTAAACACGCGAGTGTACTACAATGCCCAAGCTGTGGAGCATCCCTCTCAAGCTGTGTGCTCCTTTGCTCAATACCCTGAAGAACATTGTGCTTTTATGGTAAACTTGGATGAGAATTACATTCCAAGAAGCTATGAAGAGGCAGTAATGGATAAGGAATGGAAGGAATCAGTTGGAGCTGAGGCAGGGGCTATGATCAAGAATGATACATGGTATGAGAGTGAGTTACCAAAAGGGAAGAAGGCTGTGACTAGTAGATGGATCTTCACAATCAAGTATAAGGCTGATGGAACAGTTGAGAGGAAGAAGTCAAGATTGGTTGCAAGAGGTTTCACTCAAACTTATGGAGAGGATTACATTGAGACCTTTGCACCAGTAGCTAAACTACACACAATCCGGATTGTATTAAGCTTGGCTGTGAACCTTGGATGGGGCTTATGGCAAATGGATGTGAAGAATGCATTCCTACAAGGAGAGCTGGAGGATGAAGTGTATATGCATCCACCTCCAGGCTTGGAACACTTAGTGAAAAGAGGGAATGTGTTGAGACTGAAGAAAGCTATCTATGGATTGAAGCAATCACCAAGAGCTTGGTACAACAAGCTGAGTACTACTCTGAATGGCCGAGGCTTCAAGAAGTCTGAACTAGATCACACCCTCTTCACTCTCACTACTCCCTCAGGTATGATTGCACTCCTTGTGTATGTTGATGATATCATTATCACAGGAAGTGATAAGGAAGGTATCATAGCAACCAAGGAGTTCCTTAAATCCATGTTTGAGATTAAAGACTTGGGAGAAATGAAATACTTTCTTGGAATTGAGATATGTAGATCCAAGGAAGGGTTGTTCATGTCCCAAAGGAAGTATACACTTGATCTTTTGAAAGGTGCAGGTGCTTATGGAGGCAAGACAGCAAGGATGCCTATGGAGGATGGCTACAAAGTCCCACGAGAGGGGGAGATTGAAGACAGCAAACCTTATCAGGATCCTAAACTCTATAGAAAGCTAGTTGGCAAATTGATTTACCTTACCATAACTAGGCCTGACATTTGCTTTGCTGTGAATCAGGTGAGTCAACACATGCAAGTGCCTAAGGAGCATCATTGGCGCATGGTGGAGAGGATCTTGATGTATCTCAATGGCTCACCTGATCAAGGAGTATGGATGGGTTGCAATGGGAGCACTGAAGTGGTTGGATACTGTGATGCGGATTGGGCTGGTGATAGAGCAGACAGGAGATCAACCACAGGCTATTGCACATTCATTGGAGGCAACTTGGTTACTTGGAAGAGTAAGAAGCAGAAGGTGGTGTCTTGCTCAAGTGCAGAAGCTGAGTATAGAGCTATGCTGAAGCTGACCAACGAGCTGGTGTGGATCAAGGGCATCTTGAAGCATTTAGAGATTGATCAAGCCACGCCAATGGCAATGCATTGTGATAACCAAGCTGCCATCCACATTGCCTCCAACTCGGTGTTCCATGAGAGAACCAAGCACATTGAAGTGGATTGCCACAAGGTGAGGCAGATGATCATCTTAGGAGTCATCTTGCCATGCTACACAAGGAGTGAAGATCAGTTGGCTGATGTGTTCACCAAGGCTGCAAGACAGAAGACAATGGAGTCCATTCACATCAGGTTGGGCCTCATTGATCTTGGGAAGAGAAGGAGCTGATCCCCTTTGGCTGTGAGGTCTTTACTCTTTTTCCCTTATCAAGGTTTTATCCCAATGGGTTTTCCTTGGTAAGGTTTTTAATGAGGAAGATCTCATAGCTGTCCAAGCTTAGGCTTTCACAAAGCTAAGCTTGAGGGGGAGTGTTGAGAAGAGATGAGGATATAAGGAAGGAAGACTTATGGGAACTAGTTGAGCTTGGGGAGTTAAGGCATAGCATGGACGAGCCATCCGTACAAGGCCGTACAGAATCCGTACTAGGCCGTACAAAGGGAGAAGGTAACTCAGTCATGGTGAAACAAAGTTACACAGTAACTTTTGTATGAAGGGAAGAAGCTTGATCACTTAGGCAAAGTGATCAGACCGTTTAGAGTGGATAAGGAAGGAGAAGAGCGTGTGACAGACTGTCATGGACTGGAAGGATAAGGCATAAGCAAAAGATGCCTCACACACGCGGATGCTCCATTGGACACTTTCAAATGGGCGCTCCTCTTATGCTTTGACCTCACATGCTTGTATACTGAAACCCTAGTGTCTCCTTCTCACTATATATTGTATCTCAATCTCATTAATGAAAGTTAGACAGTTCTAATCACTAAATCTCTCTACACATTTCACAATGATTCTCCATTAGTCTCATAATCTCTTACTCTTTCTTAATCTATCTCTTATTCTCTTATAAACTCAGATTCTATCTTACATTTCTCAAAAGTCATAAGAATCACCAGGAAGTTGAATAAATCTCATAGGAGGTGGGATGAAGAAGTTATTCCCCTTTCAAATCAGGTGATTCCAGTTTTCCAGTTTGGGAATAGCACAGCTTCATCGTCGTTCCAATCAAACCAGGATGAATCACTTTGTGAGAAGCTTGATTTGGATACATAAAGTGGTGGAGAATCACCAGGAAGTTGAATAAATCTCATAGGAGTTGGCAAGAAGAAGTTATCCCACATTCAAATCAGGTGATTCCAGTTTCCCAGTTTGGGAATAGCACAGCTTCATCGTCGTTCCAATAAACCAGGATGAATCACTTTGTGAGAAGCTTTAATTTGGATACATAAAGTGGTGGAGAATCACCAGGAAGTTGAATAAATGTCATAGGAGTTGGGATGAAGAAGTTATCCCACTTTCAAATCAGGTGATTCCAGTTTCCAGTTTGGGAATAGCACAGCTTCTTCGTCGTTCCAATCAAACCAGGATGAATCACTTTGTGAGAAGCTTGATTTGGATACATAAAGTGGTGGAGAATCACCAGGAAGTTGAATAAATCTCATAGGAGTTGGAATGAAGAAGTTATCCCACTTTCAAATCAGGTGATTCCAGTTTCCCAGTTTGGGAATAGGACAGCTTCTTCGTCGTTCCAATCAAACCAGGATGAATCACTTTGTGAGAAGCTTGATTTGGATACATAAAGTGGTGGAGAATCACCAGGAAGTTGAATAAATCTCATAGGAGTTGGCAAGAAGAAGTTATCCCACTTTCAAATCAGGTGATTCCAGTTTCCCAGTTTGGGAATAGCACAGCTTCTTCGTCGTTCCAATCAAACCAGGATGAATCACTTTGTGAGAAGCTTTATTTTGATACATAAAGTGGTGGAGAATCACCAGGAAGTTGAATAAATCTCATAGGAGTTGGCAAGAAGAAGTTATCCCACATTCAAATCAGGTGATTCCAGTTTCCCAGTTTGGGAATAGCACAGCTTCTTCATCGTCGTTCCAATCAAACCAGGATGAATCACTTTGTGAGAAGCTTATTTGGATACATAAAGTGGTGGAGAATCACCAGGAAGTTGAATAATCTCATAGGAGTTGGCAAGAAGAAGTTATCCCACTTTCAAATCAGGTGATTCCAGTTTCCCAGTTTGGGAATAGCACAGCTTCATCGTCGTTCCAATCAAACCAGGATGAATCACTTTGTGAGAAGCTTGATTTGGATACATAAAGTGGTGGAGAATCACCAGGAAGTTGAATAAATCTCATAGGAGTTGGGATGAAGAAGTTATCCCACTTTCAAATCAGGTGATTCCAGTTTCCCAGTTTGGGAATAGCACAGCTTTCATCGTCGTCCAATCAAACCAGGATGAATCACTTTGTGAGAAGCTTGATTTGGATACATAAGTGGTGGAGAATCACCAGAAGTTGAATAAATCTCATAGGAGTTGGGATGAAGAAGTTATCCCACTTTCAAATCAGGTGATTCCAGTTTCCCAGTTTGGGAATAGCACAGCTTCATTCGTCGTTCCAATCAAACCAGGATGAATCACTTTGTGAGAAGCTTTATTTGGATACATAAAGTGGTGGAGAATCACCAGGAAGTTGAATAAATCTCATAGGAGTTGGGATGAAGAAGTTATTCCCACTTTCAAATCAGGTGATTCCAGTTTCCCAGTTTGGGAATAGCACAGCTTCTTCGTCGTTCCAATCAAACCAGGATGAATCACTTTGTGAGAAGCTTGATTTGGATACATAAAGTGGTGGAGAATCACCAGGAAATTGAATAAATCTCATAGGAGTTGGGAGAAGAAGTTATCCCACTTTCAAATCAGGTGATTCCAGTTTCCCAGTTTGGGAATAGCACAGCTTCATCATCGTCGTTCCAATCAAACCAGGATGAATCACTTTGTGAGAAGCTTAATTTGGATACATAAAGTGGTGGAGAATCACCAGGAAGTTGAATAAATCTCATAGGAGTTGGGATGAAGAAGTTATCCCACTTTCAAATCAGGTGATTCCAGTTTCCCCAGTTTGGGAATAGGACAGCTTCTTCGTCGTTCCAATCAAACCAGGATGAATCACTTTGTGAGAAGCTTGATTTGGATACATAAAGTGGTGGAGAATCACCAGGAAGTTGAATAAATCTCATAGGAGTTGGATGAAGAAGTTATCCCACTTTCAAATCAGGTGATTCCAGTTTCCCAGTTGGGAATAGCACAGCTTCTTCGTCGTTCCAATCAAACCAGGATGAATCACTTTGTGAGAAGCTTGATTTGGATACATAAAGTGGTGGAGAATCACCAGGAAGTTGAATAAATCTCATAGGAGTTGGGATGAAGAAGTTATCCCACTTTCAAATCAGGTGATTCCAGTTTCCCAGTTTGGGAATAGGACAGCTTCTTCGTCGTTCCTATCAAACCAGGATGAATCACTTTGTGAGAAGCTTGATTTGGATACATAAAGTGGTGGAGAATCACCAGGAAGTTGAATAAATCTCATAGGAGTTGGAAGAAGAAGTTATCCCACTTTCAAATCAGGTGATTCCAGTTTCCCAGTTTGGGAATAGCACAGCTTCTTCGTCGTTCCAATCAAACCAGGATGAATCACTTTGTGAGAAGCTTGATTTGGATACATAAAGTGGTGGAGAATCACCAGGAAGTTGAATAAATCTCATAGGAGTTGGAAGAAGAAGTTATCCCACTTTCAAATCAGGTGATTCCAGTTTCCCAGTTTGGGAATAGGACAGCTTCTTCGTCGTTCCAATCAAACCAGGATGAATCACTTTGTGAGAAGCTTGATTTGGATACATAAAGTGGTGGAGAATCACCAGGAAGTTGAATAAATCTCATAGGAGTTGGGATGAAGAAGTTATCCCACTTTCAAATCAGGTGATTCCAGTTTCCCAGTTTGGGTATAGGACAGCTTCTTCGTCGTTCCAATCAAACCAGGATGAATCACTTTGTGAGAAGCTTGATTTGGATACATAAAGTGGTGGAGAATAACCAGGAAGTTGAATAAATCTCATAGGAGTTGGGAAGAAGAAGTTATCCCACTTTCAAATCAGGTGATTCCAGTTTCCCAGTTTGGGAATAGCACAGCTTCTCGTCGTTCCAATCAAACCAGGATGAATCACTTTGTGAGAAGCTTGATTTGGATACATAAAGTGGTGGAGAATCACCAGGAAGTTGAATAAATCTCATAGGAGTTGGCAAGAAGAAGTTATCCCACTTTCAAATCAGGTGATTCCAGTTTCCCAGTTTGGGAATAGCACAGCTTCATCGTCGTTCCAATCAAACCAGGATGAATCACTTTGTGAGAAGCTTATTTGGATACATAAAGTGGTGGAGAATCACCAGGAAGTTGAATAAATCTCATAGGAGTTGGGATGAAGAAGTTATCCCACTTTCAAATCAGGTGATTCCAGTTTCCCAGTTTGGGAATAGACAGCTTCTTCGTCGTTCCAATCAAACCAGGATGAATCACTTTGTGAGAAGCTTGATTTGGATACATAAAGTGGTGGAGAATCACCAGGAAGTTGAATAAATCTCATAGGAGTTGGGAAATGAAGAAGTTATCCCACTTTCAAATCAGGTGATTCCAGTTTCCCAGTTTGGGAATAGGACAGCTTCTTCGTCGTTCCAATCAAACCAGGATGAATCACTTTGTGAGAAGCTTGATTTGGATACATAAAGTGGTGGAGAATCACCAGGAAGTTGAATAAATCTCATAGGAGTTGGGAAGAAGAAGTTATCCCACTTTCAAATCAGGTGATTCCAGTTTCCCAGTTTGGGAATAGGACAGCTTCTTCGTCGTTCCAATCAAACCAGGATGAATCACTTTGTGAGAAGCTTGATTTTGATACATAAGTGGTGGAGAATCACCAGGAAGTTGAATAAATCTCATAGGAGTTGGGATGAAGAAGTTATCCCACTTTCAAATCAGGTGATTCCAGTTTCCCAGTTTGGGAATAGCACAGCTTCATCGTCGTTCCAATCAAACCAGGATGAATCACTTTGTGAGAAGCTTGATTTGGATACATAAAGTGGTGGAGAATCACCAGGAAGTTGAATAAATCTCTCATAGGAGTTGGAAGAAGAAGTTATCCCACTTTCAAATCAGGTGATTCCAGTTTCCCAGTTTGGGAATAGGACAGCTTCTTCGTCGTTCCAATCAAACCAGGATGAATCACTTGTGAGAAGCTTGATTTGGATACATAAAGTGTTGGAGAATCACCAGGAAGTTGAATAAATCTCATAGGAGTTTGGGATGAAGAAGTTATCCCACTTTCAAATCAGGTGATTCCAGTTTCCCAGTTTGGAATAGCACAGCTTCATCTCGTCGTTCCAATCAAACCAGGATGAATCACTTTGTGAGAAGCTTGATTTGGATACATAAAGTGGTGGAGAATCATCAGGAAGTTGAATAAATCTCATAGGAGTTGGGATGAAGAAGTTATTCCCCTTTCAAATCAGTGATTCCAGTTTCCCAGTTTGGGAATAGCACAGCTTCATCGTCGTTCCAATCAAACCAGATGAATCACTTTGTGAGAAGCTTGATTTGGATACATAAAGTGGTGGAGAATCCCAGAAGTTGAATAAATCTCATAGGAGTTGGGAATAAGAAGTTATCCCCATTCAAATCAGGTGATTCCAGTTTCCCAGTTTGGAATAGCACAGCTTCATCTCGTCGTTCCAATAAAACCACCAGGATGAATCACTTTGTGAGAAGCTTAATTTGGATACATAAAGTGGTGGAGAATCACCAGGAAGTTGAATAAATCTCATAGGAGTTGGGATGAAGAAGTATCCCACTTTCAAATCAGGTGATTCCAGTTTCCCAGTTTGGGAATATGACAGCTTCTTCGTCGTTCCAATCAAACCAGGATGAATCACTTTGTGAGAAGCTTGATTTGGATACATAAAGTGGTGGAGAATCACCAGGAAGTTGAATAAATCTCATAGGAGTTGACAAGAAGAAGTTATCCCTGTGAGAATAGACAGATTATGGTGTGTGAGTGTTGTTTAGTACAGAGAGTGGTCGGATTGAAAGAGAACAGAGTGAAGAGAGTAAGTGAGAATTAAAGAGACTGCAATGGAGAATAAGAGAGATTAAGTGAGATTTGAGAGAGTATGAGAGAGATTCTTGTAACCAGAGATTAGGGAGAGTATAAGAGACTTGAGAATGGTGAAGAAGAAAGGGGAAACTCCCCCATTCAGCTTAATTTCGTAATGGTTACAATGGGGTGGCTTTATAGCCAGATTACAAGTTGCAAGTGATTAAACAATTGTTAAAGTACAGATTTACTAAACTAATATATTGTAGGGTTTCTGATGGAGCCAGGAGGATGCAGCCAAGGAGAATCTCGACCAGAGGGAGTAGAGAGTGACAGGAGAGAGATGGGCACAGTCTGGTTGGGTGAAAGTGACAGCAGGCTCATCTCCTTATGCACATGTGACTTTTATCTTAATTAATTCTCCAACTTGCCAGATCTCTCTCCAACGGTCTCACATACTTAGTTTAAACTTCAAATATGCTTCAGAAAGCTCAGCTGGACGAGTTCCCCACTTGCCTTGACTTCCAAGACACTCTAGGTTAGGTTTGGTTACTTGCAAGCCAAAACTGTACGGACAGATTCAAATCTGCTTGTTCCGGATTTGCTTGCTCTTGATGCTTGGTCTCTTCATCAACTCCAGCTTCTTACTTCTTCATTCCAACACTCCCCCTCAAGCTTGACCATAGGAGATCCTTGGACAAGCTTGGAACCTTGAAGAAGCTCCCTCATTAAAAACCTTAGCAAGAAAACCCATTGGGACAAAACTTGCTAAGGGAAAAAGAGTGGAGTTTCCACAAAGCTTAGGGATTGGCCAGTGAGCCTAAGGAACTTCAGATTCATCATGGTGGAGTCCTTAGGCTCTGGATCGTGGCCTAATAGGTATAGCAAGTATGAATCACCATAACTTGCTATCCTTGAGCACAAGTAGCCGGCTGGATCATTTTGTGGCCGGTTTAGGGTCTCCCCCTCTCAACTGGCTTCAAGCCACCTTAGGAAGGCAAGGAAACGACCAGACCATCTTCTCTGAACCCCCAGCAAAGTTACTTGTTCTTTAGAACTTGGCTTGACCTCTTCATGGAACCATAGACTCGGTTAGGGTCTCCCCCTCTCAACTGACTTCTTTGGCCATCTTAGAAAGGCTAGGACATGACCGGATCATCATCATCATCTTCAGTGAGGCTCAAGCTTATTTTGGTACCTGATACATCATTTCAAAAGTGCATCAGTTCTTAAGGAAATGCACTCATCACATCAAACTCAATAATAGTTTAAGTATAAGGACAATCATGAATGTATTGAGATGAGTTTAAGGTGCTTCCCTTTTATAAGAATGGTCAGGAGTGGACTCCAATTGAATCCCCACTTGGTAAGACACAGTCCGGATTATGGAAGCTCAATCACACACTTGGAACTGAGCTTCTTTGATCCGGTTGGTACTGAGTAATGCAAGAGTGAATCCACCACTTGCAAACTCCACTTTTGATCAGAGGTGAGGCAATGAACGACTTGGATTGGCGCCAGTTGCTTCACCGTCAAATCACCTTTGAGCTTCTTCTTATGACCTGAGCTTGTCTCCCCCTTTCTTCTGGCTTCTTGCCTCCATTTAGGAGTTGAGACAAAGCTTTTCTTTGTTCATGAGCTCAATAGGTACCTGATTCAATCATCCAAAAAATGCATGTATCAATTCTCAAGGGGCAAACCTATTCACACATAAGAATAATAATGGTTTTAGGTACTTCCCTTGCATCAGTTTGTTGAATGTTGGTGAGGATTACTAAGCACTTGAATCCTCCACGCCATTCCTTCTCTCAACCAGCCTTTGCATTGTTCTCTTGAAGTTTCAACATGTAGGGGGACTTTGCAACTCCATAATTTGCCACCATCATGTGATTGCTTAGCCAAGAATGTCCCTGATTGAATAATCCTTGCATCTGGCTGGTAAGAACAGTGAGGAGTGACAGCTTCTTCAGACTGATCACTTAAGTCCTCTTTTAATTCGCCAACCTCTTGCTGGTCTTCTATGAGGAAATGGGACACTGGATACAGTAAGCTTCATGGATCTTTTGGTAGCTCACTGATATTCCCCTCCTCAAGCTTGACTGAGTATAGTGACAAGCTTGAACGTGAGCTTCAATGAGTTTTGAACTGGGAGCACAACAATACCAACATCTGCGCTTAAGCCAACCAGTTCACCATCTTCCAGGAGCACAACAATACCAACATCTGCGCTTAAGCCAACTGGATCACCATTTGCCTTCAGCTCCAATGTCTTTGGACCACCAGTCTCCTCATGACTTAGGTGATGGCCTTCCTTGTGAGTCTCTTGAACCAGGAGCACAACAGCTCCTACGCCTGCGCTTAAGCCAACTGATTCCACTCACAAGGTATCTTTACATGGTCAGGACTAAACACCTTGATCCATGCCTCTGACCACCGGCCACTCTTGGCTTAGTGATGGCCTTTTCTCTTGAGTGCACCTCCTGTACATCCTCTTGGCATCAGGTAAGTCACTTCTGAGCAGTTTCTCCAATTCTCCAACATCCTTTCTATCTTCAGGGTAGGAAATGGGCAGACACATAGATAGGATTTGGGACTGGGCAATCTCCACGGTTCAGGAATATCCATCTTGGGAGGCTCTGAAAAACGTGGGCAATGCCTTCTTCTTTGTCTTAGTTTGATGATGGACAGAGATCACCTCTTGTGTACCTGAAACATCACTCAAACTCCAGCAAGAATCAGACCACACACACTAGGATCAGCCCTTGATAATTCACCAAGTCTGATCCCAATGTTTTAAGAGAAAAAAAAATATGCAATGAACAGAATCTAAACAACTCATTCAGTTCAACTCCATGCATACTAACATCACTAACTGCTCAGGTATGATAACTCATCAATAACAAGGCAATTAGGCTCTTTTTATGAATTTTAAAGACAATAAACAGAGACTAAACAACTCATCTAATCATCTTGAACAATATATATAATGCAATACAAGATCAGGAGACTCTCCTAGACCTTTATCAATGCAACAAGACAATGACAGTAGCTAAACAAATCGCCTAGCACAATACAAACAGAAACAATTAATCTAGGACAGGAACTAGACAATACCATGCTAGACAACTCCTAGAAATAATTTAAGAAACAGAGCAACACACACAATTTAAGTATCATGGGACAGAAACTAGGTTCAACAACTCTAGCAACTTGAACCTGTCCCAAGGATACCAAACACACCACTCAACACAACCAGACATAACTACTCAAGCTCTTATTAAAGGTAGGAGGTTAACTTACAAACAAGGAACCTGAGCTGGTTCCTTGAACCTCCAAGGCACACTGTTCACTTGAACTT
Source organism: Brassica napus (assembly GCF_020379485.1). Classification (NCBI taxonomy): domain Eukaryota; kingdom Viridiplantae; phylum Streptophyta; class Magnoliopsida; order Brassicales; family Brassicaceae; genus Brassica; species Brassica napus. The sequence continues at coordinate 3,519 of NW_026016553.1, read as the reverse complement.
GACAGATTTGGAGTTTGGGATCTCTACCCCACGCCATTTCCTTGTGTGTGCTTTCCCTTTAGACCACTCATGCTTAAGACCCCTCCTTTCTTCCTGATTACCAGGCGCCACCTTCTGGCACACAGTGAGAGACTCCATTTTGGGAAGAACTTGAAAATCACTTGTACAGACTTGGTTTGGAGCATTGCTTGCCAAACAGCTCCAAAACCTTCTTTCTCCAAGAGACCTCTTCAGGCTGAACAGGAGGAAGGGTGATAGACCTTGGGAAGTCTCTGGACACGCCATGTTTGTAGTCTTCTTCCTCTTGAAGAGATTGAACAGCTGGCTGGACAGAAACTCTCCAATGATTTGAAATAACAATGAGGGTGAGCCTATGCTTGAATTGTGGAAGCTTTGAGTTTCAGATACTAAAGACCTCCTTTATCTTGAGTTCTGGTGAGTCTCTTCCCTCCTGGAAAAGCTTTAGACCAGAGGATACAAGGATGAACAGAAACAGAGATTTTTGAAGAGAAGTATGAACTGTAACAGATTTGCGGAAGCTCTATGGATTCTCAGGAGCTTGGAGCTCTGATACCATGTGAGCATAGACAGATTATGGTGTGTGAGTGTTGTTTAGAACAGAGAGTGGTCGGATTGAAAGAGAACAGAGTGAAGAGAGTAAGTGAGAATTAAAGAGACTGCAATGGAGAATAAGAGAGATTAAGTGAGATTTGAGAGAGTATGAGAGAGATTCTTGTAACCAGAGATTAGGGAGAGTATAAGAGACTTGAGAATGGTGAAGAAGAAAGGGGAAACTCCCCATTCAGCTTAATTTCGTAATGGTTACAATGGGGTGGCTTTATAGCCAAATTACAAGTTGCAAGTGATTAAACAATTGTTAAAGTACAGATTTACTAAACTAATATTATTGTAGGGTTTCTGATGGAGCCAGGAGGATGCAGCCAAGGAGAATCTCGACCAGAGGGAGTAGAGAGTGACAGGAGAGAGATGGGCACAGTCTGGTTGGGTGAAAGTGACAGCAGGCTCATCTCCTTATGCACATGTGACTTTTATCTTAATTAATTCTCCAACTTGCCAGATCTCTCTCCAACGGTCTCACACTTAATTTAAACTTCAAATATGCTTCAGAAAGCTCAGCTGGACGAGTTCCCCACTTGCCTTGACTTCCAAGACACTCTAGGTTAGGTTTGGTTACTTGCAAGCCAAAACTGTACGGACAGATTCAAATCTGCTTGTTCCGGATTTGCTTGCTCTTGATGCTTGGTCTCTTCATCAACTCCAGCTTCTTACTTCTTCATTCCAACAATCCCACCTTCAAATCAGGTGATTCCAGTTTCCCAGTTTGGGAATAGGACAGCTTCTTCGTCGTTCCAATCAAACCAGGATGAATCACTTTGTGAGAAGCTTTTTTTGATACATAAAGTGGTGGAGAAAACCAGGAAGTTAATAAATCTCATAGGAGTTGGGATGAAGAAGTTATCCCACTTTCAATCAGGTGATTACAGTTTCCCAGTTTGGGAATACACAGCTTCTTCGTCGTTCCAATCAAACCAGGATGAATCACTTTGTGAGAAGCTTGATTTGGATACATAAAGTGGGTGGAGAATCACCAGGAAGTTGAATAATCTCATAGGAGTTGGGATAAGAAGTTTCCCCTTTCAAATCAGGTGATTCCAGTTTCCCAGTTTGGATAGCACAGCTTCAAATCGTCGTTCCAATCAAACCAGGATGAATCACTTTGTGAGAAGCTGATTTGGATACATAAAGTGGTGGAGATTCACCAGGAAGTTGAATAAATCTCATAGGAGTTGGCAAGAAGAGTTATCCCCACATTCAAATCGGTGATTCCAGTTTCCCAGTTTGGGAATAGCACAGCTTCTTCGTCGGTCCAATCAAACCAGGATGAATCACTTGTGAGAAGCTTGATTTGGATACATAAAGTGGTGGAGAATCACCAGGAAGTTGAATAAATCTCATAGGAGTTTGGATGAAGAAGTTATCCCACTTTCAAATCAGGTGATTCAGTTCCCCAGTTTGGGAATAGGACAGTTCTTCGTCGTTCCAATCAAACCAGGATGAATCACTTTGTGAGAAGCTTGATTTGGATACATAAAGTGGTGGAGAATCACCAGGAAGTTTATAAATCTCATAGGAGTTGGATGAGAGAAGTATCCACTTCAAATCAGGTGATTCCAGTTCCCAGTTTGGGAATAGGACGCTTCTTTTTCGTCGTTCCAATCAAACCAGGATGAATCACTTTGTAAGAAGCTTGATTTGGATACATAAAGTGGTGGAGAATCACCAGGAAGTTGAATAAATCTCATAGGAGTTGGCATGAAGAAGTTATTCCCACTTTCAAATCAGGTGATTCAGTTTCCCAGTTTGGGAATAGGCACAGCTTCTTCGTCGTTCCAAAAACCAGGATGAATCACTTTGTGAGAAGCTTGATTTGGATACATAAAGTGGTGGGACACCAGGAAGTTGAATAAATCTCATAGGAGTTGGCAAGAAGAAGTTATCCCACTTTCAAATCAGGTGATTCCAGTTTCCCAGTTTGGGAATAGCACAGCTTTTCTTCGTCGTTCAATCAAACCAGGATGAATCACTTTGTGAGAAGCTTGATTTGGATACATAAGTGGTGGAGAATCACCAGGAAATTGAATAAATCTCATAGGAGTTGCAAGAAGAAGTTATCCACTTTCAAATCAGTGATTCCAGTTTCCCGTTTGGGAATAAGCACAGCTTCGTCGTCGTTCCAATCAAACCAGGATGAATCACTTTGTGAGAAGCTTGATTTGGATACATAAAGTGGTGGAGAATCACCAGGAAGTTGAATAAATCTCATAGGAGTTGGGATGAAGAAGTTATCCCACTTTCAAATCAGGTGATTCCAGTTTCCCAGTTTGGAATAGGACAGCTTCTTCGTCGTTCCCATCAAACCAGGATTGAATCACTTTGTGAGAAGCTTGATTTGGATACATAAAGTGGTGGAGAATCACCAGGAAGTTGAATAAATCTCATAGGAGTTGGGAAAGAAGAAGTTATCCCACTTTCAAATCAGTGATTCCAGTTTCCCAGTTTGGGAATAGGACAGCTTCTTCGTCGTTCCAATCAAACCTGGATGAATCACTTTGTGAGAAGCTTGATTTTGGATACATAAAGTGGTGGAGAATCACCAGGAAGTTGAATAAATCTCATAGGAGTTGGCAAGAAGAAGTTATCCCACTTTCAATCAGGTGATTCCAGTTTCCCAGTTTGGGAATAGGACAGCTTCTTCGTCGTTCCAATCAAACCAGGATGAATCACTTGTGAGAAGCTTGATTTTGATACATAAAGTGGTGGAGAATCACCAGGAAGTTGAATAAATCTCATAGGAGTTGGGTGAAGAAGTTATCCCACTTTCAAATCAGGTGATTCCAGTTTCCCAGTTTGGGAATAGGACAAGCTTCTTCTTCGTCGTTCCAATCAAACCAGGATGAATCACTTTGTGAGAAGCTGATTTGGATACATAAGTTGGTG